>NC_064282.1:89693014-89819567 GCF_019186545.1 Solanum stenotomum
GTTTTGTACTATTTCAGTCTCCATCTGTATATATAGACTTGTCTTCTTCCTTTCGAGACAGTCCAGTCTCTGTTGTCCAGTTTTGGGACTTGTACTCATTTTGTAGTAGCTCTGTACTGGTGACTTCCAGGTTCTGGGAGGGATCTTTATTTGTTTATATTGTTATTTTCCTACTCTTGTTTAATTTCTACCCTTAGACCCATTACTTGTTGTTCCGGGTTACGGGTTGGCTTACCTGCTGGTGGGTTATAGTAGGTGCCATCATGACTTGAGAAATCGGGTCGTGACATTAATAGTATTATCATTGTAAAGTTATGAAATTTGTGGAAAAAAAGTATGAAATGTGTTTAATGGTATGAAATGTGTTGTAACATTATTATGAAACTAGTATTTCTTTAGTCAATTTGATAATAATAATGAGATGAATTCGGTATGCAGTTTAAAATTATAATATGATATACTATTTTTTTTCCTGAAATTATAAATAAAATGTATAGGTTGGAATGAATTTGGTAGTGTAATTGAAATGATATTGGTATATTGTGTAAAAAATATGAGTAAGAAGTATGATGATTTGTATGAAATGTGTATTAAGTTGGTATGAAATGTGAAATGTTATTTTTTTATGAAATGTGTTTTATGGTATGAGTTCTGATAGATTGTTTGGAATGATATTAGTATGAATAAGTATTGACGAGTGTGTATAAATTTGTGTGAGAAGAATGAAGTTGTGGATGAAATTTGTATTATCTTGGTATGAAAAGTGAATATAAATACAACATATTTATTATTCCTTTGTATTATTTAAGATTAATTGATATTTTTTTTAATGAAATAGGGAAATATGTTGATTTTTAGATGGAGGAGATTATCTATGAATCTTCCTATCTGTATAATGGTCTAGTAAATGCGATAACTTTGCAACTTAGGATAGATATTAATATTAATGGTATAGAGATTAAATATATAGTTAGTGATCGATGTCCACCTGTTTGTATCCATAATGATATGGGTGTGCGGTTATTTTTGGATCAAAAGAAAGCTAATATAGATTTCTTTACGAAATATTCGTTGTGCATGACTCTGAAGAATATAGAAATGGATAATCAGGAATCTGTAGTTGTTGTGGATAGGAGACATTCTAATGTTAGTAGACCACTAACAAATCTTGATTTATACTCAAATAACTCCATCCGTTTGGTAGGAATGAATTCGGGTGGAGTTGTTGATGAAAATGATGATGAAGGAAGTGAAGTAATCAGTGACCTTTCTAATTTGTTTATAGTTGAAAATCAGATTTACAAAGATAAGGGAACACTTATGGAGGTGATGCGACATTATGGAGTTGTCGAAAAATTCAGATTTCTTGTATCTCGTTCTAGTTCTTCTTGGTAATAATCTATTTGCTTATTTGTCTGTGTAGTTTTTTTTTTGTACGAATTTGATATATAAACTTTTCATTGATCTTCTTTTGTTTTTTGAAACAGTTATTACCTGAAGTGTCCTTCTGTAAATTGTTCATGGTTAATGAATTCATAATGTTTGAATCAATCGAGGCTATTCAAAATCAGAAAATACTGTGCGGATCACACTTGTTCTATTAGAGATAGAGTATATGCAAGGCGTCAGAACAAGTGTGATCCGCACAGTATATTCTGATTTTGAATTGCCCCGACTGATTCAAACTTGATGAATTCATTAACCATGAACAATTTTCAGAGGGACACTTCAGGTAATAACTGTTTCAGAAAACAAAAGAAGATCAATAAAAAGTTTATATACCAAATTCATACAAAAAAAACTACACATACAAATAAGCAAATAAATTATTACCAAGAAGAACTAGAACGAGATACAAAAAATCTGAATTTTTTGATAACTCCATAATGTCGCATCACCTCCATAAGAGTGCCCTTATCTTTGTAAATCTGATTTTCAGCTATAAACAAATTAGAAAGGTCACTGATTACTTCATTTCCTTCATCATTATTTTCATCAACAACTCCACCCGAATTCATTCCTACTAAGCGGATGGAGTTATTTGAGTATAAATCAAGATTTGTTAGTGGTCTACTAACATCAAAATGTCTCCTATCCACAACAACTACATATTTCTGATTATCCATTGCTATATTCTTCAAAGTTATGCACAACAGATATTTCGTAAAGAAATCTACATTAGCTTTCTTTTGATCCAAAAATACCCGCACACCCACATTATTATGGATACAAACAGGTGGACATCGATCACTAACTATATATTTAATCTCTATATCATTAATATTAATATCTATCCTAAGTTGTGAAGTTATCACATTTACTCGACCATTATACAGACTGAAAAATTCATAGATAATCCCCTCCATCTGAAAATCAACATATTTCCCTGTTTCATTAAAAAAAGCATCAGTCAATCTTACATAATACAAAGGAATAGTAAATATATTGTATTTATATTCATTTTTCATACCAAGATAATACAAATTTCATCCACAACTTCATTCTTCTCACACAAATTTATACACACTCGTCATTACTTATTCATACAAACATCATTCCAAACAGTCTATCAGAATTCATACCATAAAACACATTTATAAAAAAATAACATTTCATATTTCATACCAACTTAATACACATTTCATACAAATCATCATACTTCTTACTCATATTTTTTACACAATACACCAATATCATTTCAATTACACTACCAAATTCATTCCAACCTATACATTTTATTTATATTTTCAGGAAAAAAAACAGCATCTCATATTATAATTTTAAAGTGCATACCGAATCCATCTCATTATTATTATTATCAAATTGACTAAAGAAATACCAGTTTCATAACAATGTTACAATACATTTCATACCATTAAACACATTTCATACTTTTATTCCCACAAATTTCATAACTTTACAACGATAAAACTATTAATATTCCATACACTTATACTCAAATCATTCAGATATTAATCCAATATCGCACAAAACCATCTTATAAACAGAATACAAAATAATCAAAAATAAATAAATAACAAACACAATCGTACCAACAAAATCAGAGAATGTCATTAGCTACAGTTTCACAAAAATTATTAAGTATTATGAACAAAATAATGTTTATAAAAAAAAACACCACATCTTAAATCTAGTATACATAAACAAAATCAGAAAATGTCATTTACAGTTTCATTGCTCTTTTTTTTTTTACATTTCAATAATATACAAATACAAACAATAAATCGTAAAGCATACTAACTAGAAGGATCCCATCTATCACCATGGTTAATTTATATAGATAAGAAGTCGTCCATTACAACAAAATAAAGATTTTTCAAACAAAAAAAAAATTGGATCTACTCTTGAGTGATGCCAAATTCTGAAGAGAAAAAACGAAGAGAGACAAACTTTGAAGAAAATTAATAAAATATGATTTTTTAATTAATGTTAATAGATTAGAGTGAAATAAGGAAAATAAATATTCCTAATTTGTTTGAATCTCCTAAATTTATGCCAATTAACGATTATCATCAATGAATTCAAAATTAATTAATACACCTTTATCCGTTTTTTATCTTCTTTTTTTCAAAATCAATTTTTAATCCTTTTTTAGTTTTTTCAAAACTATTTTTTTACAATTACTTTTAAAAAAAATTAATAAAATATTCCAATCTAAAAATTTTTATTGTTACAACTTGAAAGTTTTATTCTACTGCCATAACTTGAAAATATTAGCCTAATAAATGTCATTTATAAAATTTTCACCGTGAATTGGTGGTTTAGCGTGTAACAGTAAACATGGAACTGTAATCGATCTAAATCCCTAAAATTATGTAATTGATAATTACTGATTTTAAAAAAGGAACTGTAATCAATATAATTAAATTATTAATAATATAAAAAAGTTTTTAATTAAAGTTAAAAAAGTAAAATTTAATTATTTTTAAAATAAAGTTAAATTTAATTGATATGTTATAACCCGTGATTAAACTATTATAAGTAAGAATTTTTTAAGAGTAGGTTTAAAACCCGTAATATTGTCTCTTAAATATGTATATGGTGTGATTTTTCCTTCATAATATTATTTAAATTTAGGCTTAAGTCATCCACGGCCCCTTAAAGTTGTCCGCATAATTCGTTTAAACACCTCAACTAAAGCTTGTACCTATTGAACACATATACCCCTTAAAATTGATACCTATTTGACACTTTTTTGACAATCAGCCCAAAATATGAAATGTGTGTAATACACTTGCTGTGACATGTCTGTGACATGACAAATTGATGAATTAAATGATGACATGTGTAATTTAAATCTAAAAATATATTTAAAAAATGAAATTCTAAAAAATAATTATTTTAGTCTGTTTTAATTATTTAAAAAAAACTAACTAAAAAATTAAAAAGGATTTTTCTAAAAAAAGCCACCTACACACCCACGCCACCAGTCCTCTTCGTCAAATCATGTACTATCACTTTCCCCGGTGGTATTGTGCGATCACAATGAGTAAACCTTGCCTCTTCTCCCCAAGTAGTAGGACATGGTTGCGCACCCAAGCTAAAAATTAATTCCCCTTTCAACCGAATAACATCAAAAGTTTTCACTCATTCCATTCATTTTCTTTCCATTACTAATCATTTATTACAATTATATGAAAAATAATTAACTTTTACCGAAAAAAATGTTATCTTCATCGGGAAAATGGAGTTATGCCGAAAAATATGAAGCTTAGATCTATGTAATAACTAAAAAATGAAAGAAGGAAAAAACCAAAAAGAGTTGGAGAGAGTGACAGAAACAAAGAGAGAGGTGGAAGGAGTGTGGTGAAGGAGATGATGAAAAGAGGGGGTGTGGGGAAGAAGATGTCATGACCTGAGTCTACACCCTGGACGTGGCCGACACTCAAGAACCATTGTTGGTCCCCAAGCGAACCCTCATCCCGACTGACTACAAGCGGAAGACTAACTTAAGCATGCAAAAGCTTAATAATTGAATAAAATTCATGAAATTTAAAGAGAAAGCTTTAACTCAAAAGAAAACTCTAAATAAAATAAATTATTCAACTCACCATAAAATATGCAACTTAAGTCTTTAAAACATTTAATAAAATAAATGAATAATACAGACTTCTCAACTATACTGACTATCTATGAAGCCTCCAACTGATAAAGATGAAAGTCGGGACAAGACCCACGACATCCTGACTAAACTGAAAAGTAAATGAAATCCTCCGAAAACAGGAGGCTCACCATAGCTAACTCGAACTCCCAAATGTAATAACGAATCTCCTATTGATGATCCTGAATACTTGTGTCTACATCATGAGAAGATCCAGGCCAAATGGCTCAGTACGTGGAATGTACGAGCATGTAAGAGGAACTTTAAAGCATAAACATAAGCTTGAAAATTGATAAAAAAGAAACATACTTACCTCTTCTCAAACTTACTCAACTCAAAGAATACTCAAGGATATTCAAAACTACTCAAACTTACTCAACTCAGAAGTACTCAAGGATAAGATACTCGACTTCAAAGATATGATACTCTACTCAAAGATATGATACTCAACTTGAAATACTCAACTCATGAATACGTAATTGAACTCATTTCATTATAAAGCAGTTAAAACAAGTGCAATATAAAGAAAAGGAAAATTGTTTAAAACATGATGTTAACTCATAATCATAATATCGTAAAAGGCATACCATGCTCCCTCTCAAAGTCTACCTGTGCAATGCAATAATGAAGTTCCATACCCCCATTCATACTAAGCAGAACCCCTTGAGGAACCAAGCAAATACTGCCGTGGGAGTTTCTTTAACCGACAACTATCACTATGAGCCTAAGTGGTGATACAACGTCTTGACCACACTGTCAGAACTGTCCTATACTTTGCCGACATATAGAACGCTTTAACTTAGTGGATCTACTAGCTTAACCTATGTGATCATCTAAAAAGTATGACTCATTAATACCCATGATGGCTACATGGTTTATGGAGACTTGAGTTAATATAAACTCGCATCCCCATATCGGTGCTCAATACTACTCTAAAAAATATACTTAGCTCATATGTTTTAAAACAACTTCTTTCTTTGATTTGAGAGAATTACACAAAAAAAACTTAGCTTAAAAGCTCTCTTGGAATCAATGTTCCCTTTGTTGCTCAAAACTCTTTTGGAAATCTCAGTTTTCTCTGTGAAAACATTTACTCTTGGGAATACTTAGTTCCCATATATCATTTTAAAGAAAATGAACTTTACTTTTACTATTTACTCAACTTTAAAGCTTAAGTCTTAAAACAAAGTTAAAACATTTGTAAAAGACTTCTTAAATTATGGTTCATGCCGAATTATGGATGTGAACGACTCGATGCAAGGTTTTCAATAACCATAGATAGATCTCAATACTTGGAACTCAAGAACTTCACTGATACTACTCATTTCAAGAATGCTCAACTCAAAGGGTTCATCAAAATTATGAGCATGAACTACTCAACTCAAGGACTCAAAGATACTTCTCATCTCAAGACTGTTCGACTTATAAGGTTCATGCAGAATTATGGGCATGAACGATTCAACTCAAAGACTTCATGGGTAACATATAATAGTCCCATGATTAGAACTATAATCTCAAATGGGTTAGAAACTCAATATCTAAGACTTCGGACATGAAGATATCACTCCTCTCATATATACTAAACTCTGGAGTTCATGCGGAATTTATGGGCATGAACGAATTGACTCGTAGGTCTACATAACATTATGGAACTTATGTATACAACTTTTCTCATTCTCATACTTACTTTCTCAAAACATAACTCAAATTGATGATGGATCTCAAAGGATTCACAATTGAACTCAAATGCTTTCTTGAACTCTACTCTTAACTCTCTCTTGAATATGAATTATGAATTCAAGAGTTATGGTTCATGATATGAAGGATCTCGTGATGATAAAGTAGACTCATGAATACATTCTCATCATTCTCACTTTCTCAAGTCTTGAAACAAGTTACTAGAAGTTGTAGAAGACTCCACAAAAGGACTCAAAGGGATTTTCTTAGAATGTTCGAAAGAATTCTCAAAACTTAACTCTTAACTCTACCTTGAATTTGAATTATGAAGTCAAGGTTATGATTCATGTTATAAATGATTTCTAGGTGTTTGAAGTAGTTTAGAGTGTTTAGAATCAAAGGGGAGTAAAGGTACCCTTTGAAAGAACTCAAACGGACGAAACGATGAAGAACATGTGGGGACAGGCGACCCTGGTGCTCTGAGTGGCGTGGAGCGCCAGCCCCTAAAGTTCAAAGAGGTGGTTGGGGCGCTCTGTCTGGCATGACACGCCAGGCCCCAACCCAGAAAACTTCGATGACTTTCTTTGTTCGTTTTCTCACCCTAACTCGCCTAAAATCGAACGGTTTCTTCCCCAATCACTTGGATTTGATTACTTAACATTATTACACTCTAATCTACTCAATGAATCCCTTAAAATACTCACTTTGATCTCAAGAAATCATCCAAAACCCAACATAACAAGATTTAGAATGAACTTCAAGAACTCAAATCTTTCAACTTCAAGAATGAAAATAACATGTTTGGTGTGTGGGTGAGCAAACCCAACACTATGAAAGATTACATACCTCTTAGGGATTAAACCCATGGTGAAAATCCGCAACAAGACGCAAGAATCTCGACGAACGCTTGATCCTCTCTTCTTTTCTCCTCTTCTTTTCTCTTTTTCTTTTCTCTTCTATAACTCTCAACTAAAACCCTAGGCTAATTTTATGATTATAAAATTGAACCTAATAGGATTAGACCCTTAAAATATTACTAAAAACGAATTAAATCTGATTGGGTAAGGAAAAGACCAACATACCCCTCTCTATTTTTGGCTAACTTTCCTTAACTGGACAGCCTATCTTCAAAAGGCCATATCTCACTCACCCGACCTCGAAACTTAGCAAACTTGGCGGTGTTAGAAAGATAATTCAAAGGTATTTCCTAAGGTATCTTGTAGCACACCTAACTCATATTGAGCTATGAGTTATGGTCGTTTGAAGTCGACCCAAAACTCATACTTAGCTTAACTTGCAAAATTTCAGATGTTGCTATTTCCAATTTAATTCTTTTTCGAACTCAAGGTACTACATCTAGTGAACTTAATACTTAAGAAATTTTAAATTCCTCGGTAAAATCTCATTCACTACGATGACCGGTTCGAGTCTTAGTTCGAAAAATTTTCTGAGGTGTTACAGAAGACGACTTTTCTTCTTCTTTTTTTCATTTCTTTTTGTTAATTAATTTTTAAAAAATATTAGCAGTATAAGTTGGAAAATAAATAAAAAATAAAAAATCAACTGTTTAACGCGCTTAAGGAGGGTGGAAAACACATTTTTAGTCATGTCAACATTTTGTGTTTAATAGGAATGACTTTTGAACAAATAAGGTATTTAATAGATACAAGCCTTAATTGAGGTGTCTAAGTGAAATATGAGGACAATTTTGAATGGTTGTGGATGACTTACGCCTTAAATTTAAAAATATATTTTTTTTAATTTTTATTTTAATCCTCTGACTAGGATATTATCTTTTTACTATCTTCCTCTTGGTCTTATGAATTATGCCATTTGGTGGATGAAAATAGAAGTCTAATTAAAAAATAAAGGTTGGGTAATTATTGAAATTTGAACTCGAAATAGTACTACAAATTCAACTGTATTTTCAATACTTTCATGACTAGGTTTTTCATTTGAAGAAGGTAGATAATATCTCTGAGTAAAACGTGATTTCTTTTTATACATATTAACCCTAACAAAGTAGCAATGGGTGTGTTGGTGCACAAATTAACATTTAAAATCGACTTTTTTTTTTTGGTTCCCATCCGATATCCGAAGCTCACATTTGAAACCGACTTAATTAAACTACTCCAATGGGCAATTCGTAAATAGCCATCAAAATAACCTTAGGAAAAATAACCTAAATACACAATTTATTTTATCATACTTTTTAAAATTTCCTACCATTTGAAAAAATTACAAAAATCTCTACTCTCTCATATTCTCAGATATATCGTTTTATGCGATCAAATATCAGGATGTTGAGTGATGTATTTGAAATCAAGACGCGATGTATCAGACGTTTTGGAATGTATTCAGATTCCACCAAATTTAAGAAATTTTTATAAAATTTTTTTAAAAAAATAGTGATAAAATATAATTAGCTCTTAACACTGTGAGATTTGTGTATAATTCTCCAAAAAGATATGCATCCTTGTAACATGTTTGATCATGACCATATTCTCTTACACCTCCTCAACAATGACGTAGCAAAAAATTTCCCAAAATCAAATAGTAAGTAAATTTTTTTATTGATGATTAGGTACACTAAAAAAATAAATATCAAATTTAATTTAAATGATGTTTTATGAAATTAAAACATGATTTTTAAGTTGAATTTTTGTTTTTTGTACCATCTTAATTGGGAAAATTATATGAAATAGCAAATTTTTATCTCAAATTAAATGTTATAGCCATAGTTTATTTTATTGTAATTCGCAGCAAACATCCCATTTTTTTGCCATCTGATTTGGTATACAATTAGCCATTTTATACATTTCGGTATAAGATGTATAAAATGTATAAAGCGAGAGAAAAGTGTATATACAAATACAAATACAAATACATATATTTTCGTCATATACACTTATAATTATACAAATACAGATCTTATTATACAAATTACAATGTATAAATGAATTTATACAAAACTGAACAATTTGTATAAAATTGGATGTATCTAGTGAATTATACAAATCAAAAGTTCTAGAGCAAACATAAAACTTGTTATGGACCGCAATTATGCAAACTATAGCTATAACATGCAAATATGATTTTTATGTTTGTTAAATGTGAAAGTTAGCAAAGGCCCATTTGGTTTCAAAAGCTGATTATGCAAGTTTAAAGCAAAGCCGGAAGGCTACAAAATAATAAAATCGTATGTATTGGTAAAGAATTAATATGAGAAAATTTTCAAAACAACAACACTTTAGCATTTAATAGGACTCCTTAGGTGTATATTCAATAGTTATTAAGAATAGCTTTATTTAAGTTTGTTATGAGGCTGATTTATGTATTTTTTTCCTTTTAATTAACTTGGAAGAATACAACTAAAACTCCATTATCGACTTTCAGGTCTCCATTGATAATCTTTTTTCTTCCTAGAATTCAAGTCAATTGGTTATCATGTTTTGCTGAAAAAATAGGAGATCAATATCAGTAAAGAAGATTTTGAAAACAAAATTGGATCCATAGGAGATAATTGATGAAATACATATTTGGCAGGCAAATTTCATTTTGATCTTCGAGCTATAATCGATCAGGTATTCAAAAACTCATTGAATTGTTATTTTTTTTTTTTGGGAATAAATTTCTAGTTCAATTTGTTTTGAACAAATAAAATAAAGTTTTATTTCGAATTCAAATTGTTTCGAATATAGCAATTGAAAGTCTTATTATGAATACATTTTGATTCTAATACAAAAGTTGATTTTGATACATCGATTGAATGATTGGATGAATTTGAAATATTATATGTTGGCTGCTTTGAATACAAAATAAGTTTGAATACAAATGTAGTTGATGTTTTATAAATTAGACAGCTTCATATAATATATATTTGGAATACAAATTAAACATATAAAAACACTTTTTTTTTTGTTTTGAAATACAATGTTTTTTAAAAATATAAATTGTGATTCTCAGTGTGAGTGAAAATATGTATGTTTGGATGAATGTGATGGAAAATATATTTAAGTTTTAAAATACATTTTGTCGTCATCTGGTTGGGATACAATTAGAGAATGATTGAATACTTAAAAAAATAATATGCTAACTGCTTGGAATTCAAAATAATTTGGGATACAATTTAGTTGATGTTCTACAAAGTAAAGATGTTCTACAAAGTAAACATTGACTATAATATATTTTTGGAATACAAAACATAATAAAAATACATTTTCCAATCGTAGAATAAATTTTTTTCTAAAATACAAATTGTGTTTACTATGATTGTAAATTTGTATGTATTGATGACTGGGATAAAAATATTGTTGGAATACAATGTAGCTATGGGAAGCATTAATATTTTGATCATGCATTCTGAAAGATGGAACGAAAAACATTGTTATATTGATTACACAATAGAGGCGATTATGATGAAAGAGTATGCAACCTTTAGATATTTAGTGGAGGAAGTTGCTAAACAAATTGGTGTTGATTTGAGATACAATTGTATGAAGTTGAAGTATAAGATAGAAGGTAGCAATACCCCTTTGAAAATTCACAATGAGATGGGTGTAAGAGTGTATGTGTCGTTAAAGAAAAAAAGTAAGAATTCGACAAAGTATCTTGTGTGTGTAACTGTATTTGTGAAGGGTTGTGAATTATTTGATAGAAATCTTTAAGAAGAAGGGGTTGGTATATGTGGATTAGATGGAGGTTATACAACTGATACAGAAGCAATAATACTTAGTGTGGCATTTGTAAGGGATGTGATAAATTGCAATATTATTTCAAACATCAATCAAAAGGAAGTAATGGTAGATCAAGTTTACAAGAACAAGGGAACTTTAAAAGCTGTGATGACGCAGTATGCCATTGATCATAGGTTCCAGGGGAAAACAGACATTTCAAACCAAATCATGTATGTGCATTTGTATACTTTTATATTTATTTTAATTGATTATTTGTATTGATGAGCACTTTATATTGTATTATGTGTATTTGTGTTCTTATTCATTTGTATAGTTATACACTTATATGTGTGTCTGAGAACTGTGGATGGATAATGAAGTCATTTAATATCAATAAATCAGAAAAATTTAGAATTAAAAAGTTATTAAATGAAAATACATGTTCCTCGAAGGATCAGGTGTATTGTCAACGACAAGCAACAAGCAATTTGGTTGGAGGGATAATCAAACCTAAACTGGTGAATCATAAAAAGAAGTTCACCAAAGGATATACAAGATAATGTTAGACTAGACCTTGAAGTAGATGTAACCTACGTAGTGACATGAAAAGCTAAGGAAAAGATTGTGAATTCATTAAGGGGACACCATCTGATTCTTATAGTAAATTGTTGAGTTGCTTATACATATTGGACTACCTACCCTAGACCGCATATAAGGATGAAGAAAACCGATGAAAATCAGTTTTTTTTTTTTTGTATCTGGTTGTCTCTCTCTCCATTCATAAAGGGTTTTGAAAGTTGTAGACCAATTGTTATAGTGGATAACAGCCAACTCAAAGGGACTTATAATGGTACATTTGTGTCTATCAGTACTCTAGATGGAGAAGATAATTGATCTATAATGAGTACAATTTGATTTAGCTTTTAGAATTGTATTTTTTTTTATGCAATATTTTTTTTTTTTTATCATTTGTATTCAAGAAATATATTGCCACTAACGTATGGTATTGTTGATTCGAAGAATGATGCATTTCGGACTTCATTCTTTGAATAGTTTAGAAAATCTTATGGTGTAAAAGAAAATATGTATGTTGTATTGGATAGGAACGAGAGTATTATAAATGCAGTTTTGAGGATATACAATGGAGTCTCACGTTATGCTTGCACAAGACATCTGTGGAAAAATGTAAAGACACTGTATGGAAAATCACACAATTGGCTTTCGAAAGTGCCATGTGCAAACATAATGTGGGACTCCATTGTATACCCTCGAAACTGCCTTTATAATACTCTTGTTCCTATCGAATACAACACACATGTTTACTTATACACCACGAGCTTCCCTAAACTGTTCAAAGAATCAAATCCAGGATACATCATTCTCCGAATCAACAATACCTCTAGTGGTAAAATATTTCTTGAATACAAATGATAAAAAACAATATTTCATAAAAAAAAACACAATTCTAAAAACTGAATCATATTGTATCCATTATATATCAATTACCTTCTCCATTTAGAGTACTGACATGTATAAATGTACCATTATAAGTCCCTCTGAGATGATTGTCATCCACTATAATAATTGGTCTACAACTATCAAAATTCTTTATGAACGGAAAGAGAAACAAACAGATACAAAAACTGATTTTCATCGATTTTCTTCATCCTTATATGCGATCTAGGGTAGTAGCCGATATGTATAAGTAATTACTCGACAATTTACTATAAGATCAGATGGTGTCCCCTTTAATGAAGTCACAACCTTTTCCTTAGCCCTCCATGTCACTGCATAGGTTACATCTACTCCAAGGTCACGTCTAACACCATCTTGTATATATTTTGGTGTTAACTTCGTTTTGTGATTCACTGGTTTAGTCTGGATTATCCCTCCAACCAGATTGCTTGTTGCTTGTCGCTGACAATATGTCACGCCCCGAGTCTACACCCTGGACGTGGCTGACACTCAAAAACCATTGCTGGCCTCAAGCGAACCCTTGACCTGACTTACTTAACTAAGAAGACTTAAACATAAGAAAAAATAACTCATGCATAACTTGAGAAATAATAGTTTAACCAAAATGGCAACTTAGTCTTTAGACAACATCTGAATGATAATGTAAAGACAACTGAATTACTAATTGTCTATGAAGCCTCTAAACAACTGAGATGGATGTTGGGACAAACCCCACAACATCCTAATGAACTAAACTAGAAAGCGAATAAAAGAGTCCTCCGGAATGCACGGAGGCTCACCATTGACTCTGAGTGTTCAACTGGATCAACGAGGCGATGGATGCTGATCCTGGTTACCTGCATCTGCATCATAGAACGATGTAGGCCAGCTGGCATATATACATTAAATGTACGAGTATGCGAGTTGGAATGCTAAACAACAACTTAAGCTTGAAAAGAGTAAGAAGGAACACTTACCTTGGCTCTGTACAACTCATGAATAACTAAACTAAATATAAAGCAATAAGACACATGCAATATATATGTAAAGCTTGTAAAATAGTATAAACAACTTAGTTCATTAAAGATGAAGCAATAACAAACTCAACTTTACTTATATATAAAAGTAATATAACTTTTGTGGAAGATTCTTTAACCGACAACCACCACTATGAGCCTAAGTGGTGATACATCGTCTTGCCCACACTGCCAGAACTGTCCTATACTTTGCCTTCATATAGAACGCTTAACTTAGTGGATCCACTAGTCTATGTTGAAAGCATCTTAAGGAGTCATCTAAAAAGTATGATCCTTTACTACCCATGATGGCTACATGGTTTATGGACTTGAGTTAATATGAACTCGCATCCCCATATCGGTGCTCAATACTACTCCCAAAATATACTTAGCTTATATGTTTGTAAAAACAACACTCTTTCTTTGAATTGAGGTAATTACTCAAAACTTAGCTTAAAAGCTCTCTTGAAATCGATGTTCCCCTTTCTTGCTCAAATGTGAAAACATTTATAAACTTCTTTGGGAATACTTAGTTCCCTATTAGCTTTTTGAGAAATGAACTCAACTCTTTACTCTTTGCTTAACTTGAAAACTTGAGTCTTAAAACGAACTTAAAACATTGTTAAAGACTTTTGAAAACTTTAAGAAACTTTGCGTTAACTTGCTTCTTAACTTCTTTGACTTTATCTTAACTTTCCTTGAATTGGATTATGGATTCAAGGTTCATGATCTCATGTTTATGGATGATTGCATGATGTTTAGATGTACCTTAGAGTGTTGGAATCAACTAGAAAACATAGGTACATCACTTAGGAACAAGTACAAAAAAATGGGGGAAGAATAGGGTGCACTGGCATCCTTGGCACTCTGAGAGGCGTGGGGCACCAGGCCCCAAACTTCAGAGAACATGTTGGGGTGCGCTGGCTGGAGCGGCGCCCCAAGGCCAAAACTTCATACACTGGTTTGGGGCGCGCTGGCTAGTGCGGCGCCCCACCCTTTTTACCAAACAAATTCCGACTTTTCTCCTTCGTTTTTCATCTCTAAACCCTCCAATCTTCCCTAGTTCTTTCCCCAAACACTTAGGGTCATAAGTACTCTCAACTTACAATAGATCTAACTTGAAAATCCACCCAGAAACATGAATCAAATCAACAAGAAACTTCAACAACACAACCAATCAAGAACTTAACGATGTCCTTCAAGAACTTCACTTTTTAACATATGAACAACTCAAAATCGCTGAATTGAAACAAGTTGGGGTGTGGGTGAACTAACCCATCACTAAAATATCTCACATACCTTAATAGGGATCACCCATGATAAATTCCACTCCAAACACTTGACGTTCTTGGCGAAATCTTGGCTTTTCTCCCTTTCTTTCTTCTTTTCTCTTTTCTCCAAGCCCTAAGTGTGAATTTAATTTTACTAATCTGACCAAAATAAGGTTTTACCCCAATAAATCCCCAAAAACGAATTAGGAAATAAATTAGAGAAAGGACTACTTTACCCTTCCCTAACTCTGGATTGGGACTTTCCTCAATCCAACAGCCCAACTTCCGAAAGGCACATCTCACTCATATGATGTCGAAATCGCGCAAACTTGGTGGCATTGGAAAGATATCTCCAAGGGCTTTCCAACCATACCAAGAGATGCTCCTAACTCATCTTGAAATAGAAGTTATGGCCATTTGAAAATGTACAAAACTCACTTTCTTAACTAAGACAAAAATTTCCAAACTTCCTTATTATTTCCAAAAAATCAATATTTTCATATTTTAAACTCTTTATAGTCATTTCTAGGTGCGATATGTTACGCAATACACCTGGTCCTTCAAAGGAAATGTATGGTCATTTAAGAACTTTTTAATTCTAAACATTTTCGATTTATTGATATTTTAGATGACTTCATTATCATCCACATTCTCAGACACACAAATAAGTGTATAGTTGTTCAAATGAATAAGAATATACTGAATACATTATAAAGTGCTCGTCGATATGAATAATCAATTAAAGACAAATATAAAAGTATACAAATATACATACTTGATTTGATTTGACATGTTTGTTTTCCACTGAAACTCTATGATCAATTGCATATCGCTTCATCACACCTTTTAGAGTTTTCTTGTCCTTGTAAACTTGATGTACCATTACTTCCTTTTGATTGGTGTTTGAAATAATATCACAATTTATCACATCGCTCACGAATGGCACACAAAGCATCATTGCTCGTGTATCAGTTGTATCACCTCTATCTAATCCACACCTACCAACCCATTCTTCTTGAATATTTCTATAAAATAATTCACAATCCTTCACAAATACAGTTACACACATGGGCTACTTTGCCAAATTCTTGCTTTCTTTCTTTAAGGACACATACACTCTTACACCCATTTCATTGTGTATTTCAGAGGGGTATTGCTACCTTCTATCTTGTACTTCAATTTCATACAATTGTATCTCAAATCAACACCAATTTGTTTAACAATTTCCTCCACTAAATCTCTAAAGGTTGCATACTCTTTAATCATAATCGCCTCTATTGTGTAATCAATATAGCGATTTTCTTCATTCCTTCCCATGATTAGAAAGCTAATGCCCCCATAGCTACAATGTATTCCAACAATATTTGTATCCCAGTCATCAATACATACAAGTTTACAATCATAGTAACAAACACAATTTGTATTTCAGAAAAATTGTATTCCATAACCGGGGAAATATATTTCTCTTATGTTTTGTATTTCAAAAATATATTATATTCAATGTCTACTTGTAGAACATCAACTAAATTGCATCCCAAATTATTTTGAATTCCAAGCAGTTAACATACAAAAAAATATCATTGTATCCAACTAGACGACTACAAAATGTATTTTGAAATTCCAAATATATATTATATGAAGATGTCTAATTTATAAAACATCAACTAAATTTGTATTCAAACTTATTTTGTAAGCAGTCAACATACAATATTTCAAATCCATTCAAAATCAACTTCTGTACCAAAATCAATATGTATTCATAATAAAACTTTCAATTGCTATATTCGAAACGATTCAAATTCGAAATAAAATTTTATTGATTTTTGTTCAAAACAAATGAAATTCGAAAATTATTTCAAACAAATTAATTATTCAACGAGTTTTTGAATACCGAATCGATTATAGCTCGATGATCAAATTAGAATTTGCCTGCCAAATATGTATTTCGCCGATTCTCTCCTATGGATTTAATTTTGTTTTCAAAATCTTCTTCACTGATATCGATCTCCTATTTTTCCAGCAAAAAATGATAATCAACCGACTTGAATTCTACGAAAAATAAGGATTATCAATGGAGAATTGAAAATCGATAATGGAGTTTGAGGAATAAGGGAGAGAAGCGCCCTTTTTTGGTCGATTGATGACTATAACATAACTACTGAAAATTATCAGCAATATTTACCTTATTTTAAATAGTATAAATTATAGGAACCACATATTATAAGTACTAAATAATATCCTATCCCTTCTAGTTTTCTATTTACCAAAAATCTCTTAAAAATGATGTTTGCGGGATACATAGCGTTGTGCACGGGATACATTAGGTTTGATACATTCCACATAGCGGAATACATATCGTTGCGCACGGGATACATTAGGTTTGATACATTCCACATAGCGGGATACATAGCGTTGTGCACGGGATACATTAGATTTGATACATTCCACATAGTGGGATACATAGCATTGTGCACGGGATACATAGCGTTTGATACATTCCACATAGCGGGATACATAGCGTTGTGCACGGGATACATAGGTAAATAAGGGATTTTTGAAAATTTTGAAATAAGTAGGGATAAATGGATATTAAGGTAATTAAGTAAAGGAGTGTAGTTACGTAATTTGTCCTTTTAAATATTCTCTTCTCTGATTTTCTCCAATTTATTATTTCCTAGTTATATTCTATCAAGTTAAACAAAAGAAAAAAAAAACATAAATCAGCCCCACAGCAAAATAAAATATAACTATTTTTAATGAATATTAAAAGTAAAGCTAAGGAATTCTAATTAAATACTAAAATGTTGTTTTGAAAATTTTCCCATATTTTTAAGGTCTTAACAAATAGACTTTCAATGGTCACGTTAAGGAAACATGCAGTTCGCCAAAAGGCTGACCAACAACCCATTTTGGTATGTGTTCTTTGGGACATGCCCTTTCGACGCCATTTCACCTCTCACACAACTCTCAATTAAAATTTAGGCAAAATTACTAAAGTACACTACATATGTTTACATATTATCAATTAATTCCTTCTCTTTCATAAAAATTCAAAAATCCCTACTTTTCTCCAATTCCTCTTTTCCGGATACTTTATTGTGAAAGAAATCAAACTCATCTTCCTCACCCCCAAAATCTCGCCTATAATCTCTCCCACTACCAAATCAGTTACCGCTTTCAAAGCAATTTGATTTTCAAACGATTCAATAGTGTCAAAGTTCAAAATAGGTATTCTTCTTCTTCTTCATTTTCTTCCAAAATCAATTTTTTGTTTCAATCGATTTTGGATTATTTGTCACAATGGATCATCCGTCTTTTAATATTGGGATTTCCCAATTAATAACACCTAACAATGAACAAATTTATGAATATGAACACCGAAACTTGAATGAACAGAGATCTGAAAGCTTGCATGCAACGGCATTAATGGCGAATCGAACTTCTTCCAACAGAAAATCGAAAACGAAAGTGGGGTCATCATCTAAAGCAAAGGATGCAAAAACTAAAAAGAAAAGGGGTAGAAAGGTTGCCCCTCCCATTTTACGACCAACACTACCCATGGTATGTCTATCTTTTGCTTTTAATTTTACACATTGTTGAAAAATAAACGTATCTAGTGTATATTGTAATCTGTAGAAACACTGATTGTTTGGGTTTGAGTTTTACGTTTAAATTTGTAGATGAAAGATATGGTTGAAAATTATAGTTTTATTGTATATATTGAAAAATTTGGAGTTTTTTATCGGAAACACTGATGTTGATATTGAGTATAAATTTTACATTTGTTGATGAAACACATTGTTGAAAAATAAAGTATCTCGGTATATTCTGAAATGTTGATTGTTGAAATAAAGTATCTGTTAATTGTGATTCATATATCTGTTTATCAATTGCTGATATCTTATTGTTGATATTAAGGTTTCATTGTTGTAAAATAAAGTATCTTGGTATATTCTGAAATGTTGATTGTTGAATTAAAGTATCTGTTAATTGTGATTCATATATCTGTTTATCAATTGCTGATATCTTATTGTTGATATTAAGGTTTCATTCTTGAAATAAAGTATCTGTTACTTGTTGATATTCAAGTTTCATTGTTGAAATAAAATATCTTTTACTTGTGATTCATATATGTAGATGATAGAAAAATAAGTATTTGTTTTACATTTGTAGATGAAACACTAGTTTAAGGCAAGTTTTATGTGCTGCGATTTGTATTTAAGATAGGCGTTCAATTCGTTGTATGATATAGAGGTTATTTGTTGTACAATGTATCATATTCGTAGATATGCACATGAATGATGCGAAAACAGAATTTATCATATATGTTAGTTAACATTTTGTATCATGTTTAAATAGAAGCCAATGTATATACATAAGTAATATGATTTCTTGTATCAGTCATGCAATTTTGGCATACTAAGTATAAAATGATCTGAAACACCATATTTTGAATCAATTATAATATTTCTCTTTTAGTTATGTATGCATCATTTATCGATATAATTATTGATCAACATCATTTATCTTTCTGTAATTGCAGAATATGAAATATGTGATTAAACATATTCCAAAGCAACCTTTAAAGTTTGGTCCTACTTACAATTCTAATTTTAAAGAAAACTTAGAATTGTCAATAAAGGATGAAGGTATGAACATGTTTAAGGATACCATATTTGGCCAGTACCTTAATATCCCCAAGTGCCACTACCAAGGCAAATTACCAAATGTTTATATCTTCTAGAGGTTAAGCATGATAATTTAGACAAAGAAATCCATATTCGACATGCTAAAGGAAATGTATTGCAATTTTCTATTAGAGAATTTGCAATTATTACTGGTCTCAAGTGTACCGAAAATGTTAAAGATTTTACATATCCGATTTCAAAAATTAGTACGCTGGTTCAGCGATACTTTCCTGGTCCAAATTATAACGTAATCAAAGGAAGGCTGGTAGATCGTTTTGAGTTGGGTATTTGGGACAACAATGATGATGCTCTTCAGATGGCTATATTGTATTTCATTCATACGTTTGTTTTCTCCCAACTCGGTGATGCACCAATTCCTATAGAAGATTTCTTTATGGTAGAAGATGGCAGCTATAAACAGTTTTTGTGGGGACAACTTGCCTTCACGAAGTTAATGAAATCATTTAGGAAAGAGCACAAACCTGACAAACAAATGTATCGGTTGAATGGATTTCCTTACGCATTTAATATTTGGGTATATGAATGTGCGTCGGCAATGCATAACGAGATAGCTGTTAGAGAAGGAAATAGTATACCAAGAGTATGCAATTGGAAAGTTGTGGGTGCAAGGCCTAAATACGAGATGTTTATGGAAAACATCTTTATTGAGGTAATTAGTATATAGCATCCATTGTTACTTTATTGTTTCATTTGTGATACATTATTTAAATAGTTCTAACGATGTTTTAATTTTTGTTTCTATAGAATGATTGTTTTAACGTGCAACCAACTCAAGAGGAACTCGAATCACTTGATTTACCAAATAATAGTCATGTACCTCTAAATCGGTCAGCCACATCAGTTGCTAATCAGGAAGAGGTGCGACCAGACGATGTTTCTGGTTTTAAAGACAACACCAGACGTGCAAAAGAATCAGTCATTTCAAACTTCGATTTCACAACCCCTAAAGTTTGATAATGTATCTGGTGTTCATCTTAATACAGTTCCCCGAAGAACATCATCGGACAATGCAAGACTCGAGGATCTGAAGGGTCACATTAAGTCTTATGTAAGTAAACATAACTATGTCATTTAAACATTTTCATTGTTATTTATAATCTCACTTGCTATGCTTAATTTGAATCCAAATTGACCAAAAAATTGGAGCTCTTGAGACATTAATTATAAAAAATCATTCTGAGTTGATGAAAGCAGTGGCAGCGAAAGATAACAAAAGTGATAAGGTAGTATTTTTATTTTTTAGATTATCTTTTTAGTTTTGTGTTATACTCAATTTTTGCATCATAAAGGACATAGGTGACATTTCTATGCCACATATAGTGGATGATTCAATAGTCAAAGGTAATGTTGATTTAGAATTTGCTTCTGATCAATTATTCCAACAATCCATTTCACCTATACACATGGATTTTGCAACTGTTGATCACAATGGTGATGCATCTGCTGTGGATGTTGAACAACGACTTGTTAATGAAGAAAATGTTGCAAAGGTATGCATATGATACTTAAATTTACATATACTTTATAATTCCTTCCTTATATTTTGTTTTACAAACATAGATTGAAGAGTCATTCAATAAAGATTTTGCAACTGTTCATCATGATGTTGATGCAAATGATGTGGAGGTTGAACAACGACATGTTAACGAAGTAAATGTTGCAAAGGTATGCATATGATACTTGAATTTAATTATACAACTTAATGACTTTCAATCATTAGTTAATTTCATTAAAATTACATTATTAACAATGTATAATTTACAAATGACTGATACATTATTAATTTTAATTCATATAATGAAATAATCATTGTTTTTTTGTGTATCATTGGTGTACAATAAACACATAAATCTCGGTTGATACTATTTTTTTTTTGAATCACTAGTAACAGATACTTTGTAATTGCATCTTAATATATCCGTTTACAAACACAGATTGATGAGACATCCATTAAGGATCAGACTATGGAAGATTCAACAAATGTTATACCCACAATACACCATAGTGATTTTTCGATAGAAGAGTTTGTTCATAATAAGGAAGTGGTAAGTTAAGAGCTTTTGAATTGTTATAATTAATTATTTTTGAAACTAAATCGAAATGTTGTGTAATATTCTGTTTATTAGGAGGATGCAGTACATAAGGTCACACGATTGCACACAAAAGTATTGAGCTGTGATAAAGTTGTTGCTGATTCAATTAAACAAGACTCCAAAAGACATACTTCAAATCCAGTAATTGTTGATACATCTGTCTGATTCTAAATTGTTTAATGCAAATGTCAACAATTGCGTATAAATTGTACTATTTTCTTATAATTTACTGATATCATGTAGGATTCTTCCAAAGCGGCATCTATTCCATCTGGCACTGAAACAGTCATAGATGCAATTGTCTACAAACTTTCAAACGAGCCAATTAATGTCGCACCACTGAGTGTAATCATTCCTCCACAGCTAACCAACAGTGAAGATTTTCTATCTGATAGCCAGCTACCCGCCCAACTTCCAATCAAGGAATCTGCACACAATCTTGATACAAAGACTCCAGCTCCACGTAACAGAATCCCTTCAAAGATTTTGCAGTCTCCTTATGTGAATACTTTTGGATCTAGCGATAAGGGCAAAGGGAAAATAGACGATGACATTCGCCCATATACTCCATTTGAAGGATGTGGCATCACCTACCAAGTTTCGTCACTTTTATTGCAAGAGTACTCCCAGTGGATACAAAAGGGACTCCTCAAAACACATGCAAACAAGTAAGTTTTTTTATTAATGTATCTTGTTCGCAAAGAATATTCGAATAAGTAAGTTTTCTTTTTATATTATTTCTATACTATTATTTTGTATTAGCTTATTCTTATGTTACTATAATCATTCTCATAGGAAACCTTTGGATGATAAATATAGAGGCAAAAATGCTCTATTTGGCTTTTGATTATATGGATTTTGTTGTCGCATTTCCTTTGGACAAGCACTGATTTTATACTATGTCACAGCCAAAAAAATGTTGGACTGGTCAGGTACAATATACAATACAATTATGTATTCGATACACAATTAACATGTGTAACTCAAAAAAACCAGATTACTAATTGTGTTGTATAATTGTTACATGTATCATATACTTTTTATCATATATTGTTGTTTTATGTATTGTGTTCTTTTTTTCTTTAATTTTGCAGCACATAGATGTAATTTTTTATTATCTATGCAAGAAGTCAAAACTAAGAAGCATGGATCAATACAGATACACTACATGCAACTGCTTGTTCAATACCTATATAAAAAATGCATACAAAAGGTACTATTGCAGTCCTACAGATGATACTCTCAGTACACATCAACACATTGCCCGAGCTGATGTTGTATCTGTATATGAAAGATCCACCAAAGACGTCATCAATGGTTTTTCTGTCTCTGCTACTTTACCATGGCATCTAGTAGATGAGGTATATATTCCGATCAACTGTGATGAAGAATTTCATTGGGTGTTGGCTGTTGTTATTTTAAGTGTAACGACCCGAAAATGATAGAGTGAAACTAGAGCCTCACATGTGAATTTGGAGTCGAGAACTTAATGAAATGATTATATTTGAATTTGACCCAAAAAGTTCTTAAAAATGTGCTTCGGAAGTTACCGGAAACTTGTTTAGCTCTATATAAAAAGATCCGTTTCGTTTTTCAAAAATCCGACTTCATATTCTTGTTTAGAGGGTCAAATTGAGTGGGAAATGGGTCTAACCCAAATTTTAGAGCAACCGTATCAAAATCCGAAATTTCAAAGTGAAGCCTTTTTCAAGGGTCTACTTTGAAGGGTCATATCTCCTAGCACACAAATTATTTGGGTGGCCAATAATATATCCATGGAAAGCCCTTTGAGTTAGCTACCTAACGCACTTCGTTTCATCTCATTCGGAGTTCGGACGAAGAAGTTATGCCCATTTTCGTAAAATCTGTCCGGCAGAAAAAGGCAATTTCCAGTAGCTAATTTTACTGTTCACCCGCCCCATTTTTTTTCTAAGTGTTGGACGAATTTTTTTCCAAAGGGCATATATTATTTCCTAGATACCATTAATTCAATTCCCATCCCTAAAACATTTCCCTCTCTACAATCCTCCATTAAGAAGAAGAAGAACTTGGAGCTAGGGCTTGGATTCAAGGCTTTCTTCATCAATTTTCTTGGGGAATCATAGCAAAGGTATGGTGACCCTTGATCCTTGATTATCTTTCCTTCAAGGAGTCCATTAAAAAGGGTTTCAAAAGTCTTCAAAGAACAAAATTTCTATTTTCTATTCTAGGTATGGGTTCATGGGTAAAATGTTTTCAAAGTCATTATATTGGTGAATTGAAGTTGTATTTATGATTTTAAGATGATTTTATATGAAACTTCTTCAAGAACCCATGATTTCTCTCTATTCCTAGTTTATGCCTTTATGAAGTGGGTTGCTTGATAATGAATGTATATGAATCAAACTTGTTTAAATGTCTTTAGATTGTTGGAGTATGTCATTACCCATGCTTATTTTATGGTGTATTGTTGGTATATGGATGAATTGAGGATTGTGGCCTTATGGGCAAGTTATGGATGAATTCTCTTGTGGTAAGAAAAATGGTTGGGACTTGAGTGTTGTTGATTATGGCTTTGGAGGATGGTAAGTTAGCTTAATCTCATATTATGGATAAAAATTGTTCTTGCTTGGTTTGATCCACTTATGGTGGAGGTGTTTAATTATGAAATGTATTGTGACCATGGCCTTAAAGGCATAGTATGAGAAATTGGAGTGTTATCATGACATTATATGAATGAGAATTCAATGAAGATAATGTGATCATGTTATGAACGTAAAGGTGTTGCTATTGAAAGATTATTTCTCAATTTGACACTCATGAATGTTGATGATAGAATATGAAGGATTCTTCAATATAAAGTATACCTTGAATTGGTAAGACTTATGCATCATTTTCTTGTATAAATGATTATATTGTTGATTGTTGAATCCTCGGATCGGTAGGCTAGTGGCACCCTTCCACACGAGCTTATAATGAACCTTGGAATCGGTAGGCCTATGGCACCTTTCCATGAAGGTTAATGATGAGACTTGAACCGGTAGGCCCATGGCACCCTTTCAAGAGGAGTTAATGAGCTTTCCTAAATGAACCTTGAAACGGTAGGCTTAAAGCACCCTTTCACGTGTTAATGAATGTAATTTGGAGTTGGTAGGCCAATGGCACCTCTCATATGTGATAATGTCAAGGTAACGAACTATTCTATGGGAATGTAGGCTAAGCACCGAGTGGATTTGGTTAGATGGAAACTCCCCCAATAGTTAGGCATGAGTTTCAATGATCGTCTACCTTATCCCATAAACTATGTGCCCGCATAGGTAGCTAGTGGATCCATTAAGCTATATATCGGTCTTCCTTAGGCAAGTAGACCACCTCTTTACGGTGTGGGGACTTATGACACCGGATTCCATGACAAGCTCTCATGGTCTATGTCGGTTAAACGCTTACTTCCCATCATGTGAGATTTCATTATGGTTTCTTGATAAGCTCTACAAAGTGTAGGTAGTAGTATGGGATGCTACCTATACATTGCACGAGTAGGCTTGGAGAGGGTCATAGTGAGTTTCTCTAAATCCTAATGTATGTGACACAAATGTGCCCTAAATGAGGTTATTAAAGAATGTTGGCTCTCGAATGTTTAATATGAGATGCATGCTATACTTGGGTTATATTATGAGTTATTTTCCCTTGTCATGTCTTAATTAATGATATACCTCTTATGTATGAATATTGTGCAAAGGTGAAAGAAAGGAATGATAAGTTACTTTAAGTGACCTAAATGTGGTACCTTAGTATGGATAGTGGTATGGGACGCCATCCATACATTGCACGAGGTATAACATAAGGGTTCTTGAGGTGAAGGTCCAAGGTAAAGGTTTTCATGTTGAAATTGTTTAAAGGTAATATTATGACTTACTTGATGTTTATGCTTGTATTGTATGTCTTTTATGCAACTATTCATGGTACTTCAAAAAGTGGCATAATGCATGGTTTCTAACCAAAATGTCCCTTTTAAAGCATGTTTTGCATGGTCATCATACTTAGTACTTAATTGTGCTAATTCCATATTTCTCTATTTTCTATAAGTGTAGGTTCCGGCAAGTGATCACTCCTAGCTAGTTTGAAGTGTTGGATTGCTTTCCTCCAAGACTTGGTATGTCATCATGGATTCGAGGATAAGACTTTTAAGTCTTTTTGTTCATGTAATAGACTTAATAGACTTCTTTTGATTGTAAAGGGTTGTGTTCCTACTTATGTTTTGTGACTGTGTCTAAGATGGCCATGTGAGACTTAGACTTCCGCTGTGTGTTTTTAAAGTTGTTTTAATGAAGTTCAAATGTGTGGATGTAAATAAGTTTTTTTTTATTCCGCACTATTTTCATTATTGAATGCAATGAATGACTATGTGGCTCGTATAAGGCCCCTTCGGGGTCGAATACACCATGTTACGACTAGGGGGTACTCTCGGATCGTGACATTAAGGAACCGGTTAATCCGGTTTATGACTCAAATTTGGGAACAAGGAACAAAAGTCAATCTGATGAGATAAAATAGTTGTCTATCATCCTGCCAAACTACCTTCATGATAGTGGATTCTTTGATAAAACCGACAGAATTGATTGGACAACATTGGATGCATACAAAGACAACAAAACTGGTGAATTGATGGGTCCACAACATCCGTTTGAAGTGGAATTTACTCGAGGCATTATTCAACAAAAAAGCGATAGCCTGTCAGTATTTAATCCACCCAGCTTTATTTACACATTTCCTTCAATTTATAATGTATCTTCTTTATGTTTTCAGCGACTGCGGAACATATGTAGCTGCTTTTGCTGAATTTCTAAGCGATGAAATCAAGGTCCCATCGATTCCTTTTCAAAGTGAATATCTTCGCTCAAGATATGCAACACTGTTATGGAAATATGGTACCGACAAGGCCAATGCTAAATACGTTAGCGCGAATGATGATCCTATAAGGCTAAAGGCTACTTCCATTCTATTGCCAGATGATGAATTGTTTAATGTAGATTAGTTGTTTATTGACTGACTTACCGTAAATATGTGAAGTTTTACTGTTTTGAAGATACATTAAGTGTTTTGTAGTATTCCTCTCCAAGTTTACATTATATTTCTAAGTAATTAATTATTATATTTCTGAAGAGCATTTATTTTCACAATTTTTATGTCGCTTCTAAATTAGTTTTCACTGCATTTTAATACCGTATATTAATTTTTCTATATTATAAGTATTATACATGTCAATGCAGATTTTACAACAGTGAATCCGATACAAAATTTCATCACTCATATTAAGTATATGATACAAAAATTAAAGTATCTTAAAATGACATAATTATTGTTCACACAACACTGTACAATTTATATTTTATAAGATGATACTAAATTTTTTTTACTTACATAAATATTAGGTATATGATACATAGGTGCCTAAAACATTTCAAATTGATACAGTTTTATCATTTCATGACAAAGTTTCAAAGATATAAAGTATCATATACAAATTTTATACTAAAATCAATCTAACTTTTTAAATATCTTATACTTAATTTTCAGAAAACTATTTTGTGCACGAAAACTCAAATTTCGTCCATAAAATATCAAAATTTTATGTATATGATATATAATATAGGTAAAAAATACAAATTCTGATACTCTATTATTAGTAGATACAAAATTTAGAAAATAATATTATGTATATGATATATAATTGATTCATATGATACCTTTTTTAAATGTTGTCTCTATTAACTTTGGCACACATCACAACTATTTGGCACTATTAATCGATGTAAAAATTATAAAAAGCACATAGTATACCAATCTAATTTCCAGAAAATTATTTTGTGCATGAAAACTCAAATTTCGTCCATAAAATATCGAAATTTTATGTATATGATATATAAATATTGGTAAAAAATACAAATTCTGATACTCTATTATTAGTAGATACAAAATTTAGAAAATAATATTATGTATATGATATATAATTGATTCATATGATACCTTTTTTAAATGTTGTCTCTATTAACTTTGGCACACATCACAGTTATTTGGCACTATTAATCGATGTAAAAATTATAAAAAGCACATAGTATACCAATCTAATTTTTATAATAAATTGACAATCAAATAATGTTGCCAAAACATAACATTATTCATTTATTGCATCATAAAATAGTACCCATTACGAATCTTTTGGGAAGAAAGTACATGTTCTTCTATTGTGACCTTCCCGTCCACATTGTCCATAACAGTTCGTGTTTGTGGTAATCTTTTCATCTGGATTTTTCTTCCTCTTTTTTCTTGGCCTTCCAGGCATTTTTTTGTATCTTGGTGGCAAGACTACTTCTTCCAAAACAGATTCTGGAGCTATCCAATCACTTTTGTCATGCATTGGTTCTATTGGAAGTGCATAAGTGTTTGTTAATGCATCATGTTTATAGTAATCAGAGCAGTAGGGATGTACATCTTTAATATTCTTCTTCTTCAAAACAGCCATTGCGTACGCACAAGGTATCTCGTCATGTTGAAATCTCCCACATGAACAAGTTTTTCTTTCAAGACATACAATGTATCTTATCGCACCTTCATACACTGTAAAGATATATTCAAAAGATGCAACTACCTGCAAATGTTTAAAAATTACAGATACATCAAACGAATTTGTAATTGGTGTACTTAACAATATAACGAGAAGAAAAGCTAGAATCATAAAAATTGATAATACAAATATGTACCTTCATTTTCACACATTTGGACGCGTTTATAGTCAATATTTCTTCAAATCTTCTCCCTAATGTTTCCTTTGTATAAGATGCTATTTCTCGATTTTTGCAATTCCAAGTACCAAATAGAATTCTAACTTCTTTCAGAAAGTCTATAATAGGTAATTGTCGTGCATCAACAAGGCAACCATTGATACATTCCGCTATGTTCGAAGTCATCATCCTCCCCCTGTTCACAGTTGCATGAGATATAGCCCACCTTTCATACCCAGCATCTTGAAGATACTTCTTAACTCTTCCATCTATTTTTTCCACTTTAGCCATTAATTTTCAAAATCATCTTTCCGATAAGCCTTTGCCATCGAATAGAAAATATCACTTAGTATGGTTCTGCTTCTCTTGTAGTATGTACACACATTTTTCCAGAGGTGTCATATGTATGCGAAATGAGGAATACTTAGATAAACAATACTTACACTCTTCAATATGTTTTCATTTCGATCTGATACAACACACATTTGTTCTCTATCACCAAATACATTTTTAAAGTGTTGGAAGAACCATGTCCATGAACAATCATTTTCCGTGTCTACAATTCCATAAGCTAATGGGAAGATACAACCTTCAGATTGAAACACATACCATTACGATTCTTTATATATGATTGTTCCATTATGTTATATTAATATCTTGAAATTTCAAATTAATAAACAACATGTCATACCTGTCCCATCGAGTGTACTTGTCGATACAAATGTCCCTCGATAAGATCCGCTAAGATGTGAAGCATCAACAACAACAACAGGCCTACAAAACTCAAACCCTCTAATCATTGGCCTTAATGATATGAAGAGATACATAAACTCATTTTTTCCCGACTTGTGCATACGTATGTATGAATTTGGATACATAATGTTCAACATATATATGTATTTTGGCATCTGTTTGTATCCGTCTACAGGTTTACCTCTAATCATCTCCAATGCACGTTCTTTTGCACGTCATGCTTGTTGGTAAGAAATTTCAACTCCATATAGTGCCCTAACATCTTCAATTAAGTATGTTTTCTTTTATGATTCACTAACTTTGGAGCTGTCACACCACTAAGAAATCCAACAGTAGCTTGAACCTTACTTAATACCCTATCCCTCAATGGACATGTATGTTCACTATTGAAGTATCTCACTTTGAATATGTCCGTATTTTTCCTAACAGACGCCTTCAATTCCCAACAACAAGCATCTGAATGACATACTAATACGTAGCTGCAATAAAAATAACAGTACACCATACATTATTACAAAGACTTTTAGTTAAATTGTAATCTGCACACAGTTCAATGACGACTCATATTATATATTTGATATACAAATCAGATAGCACATTCAAAATTCAATTAAACTGTCAAACAGAAACCCTTATGATACCTAATAACTACAATTGCACCATACACACGTTATTTGTGTATCATGATCAACACGATATCAAATAAATCTTAAAAAATCATCAATTTTATAAGATTTAAGTATCACATACCTTTTGCTATCAGATCTCTTAACTCTAAAATTGAAGGTATGCTTAATTTTATATTTTTCCATAACAGCCATTAGAGTTGCCTTATCCTTGTACAATTGCTTCACTTCCACATTAGAAATATTTGTATCTGATATATAATTTTCCACCTCCATTTCTGGTATGTAATAAAAATCACAAATTTTCGATTCAACAATGCTTAGAGCCTTTGTGTCCATTTTTCCACCTTCAACACACACAATTGCACCTGTTGTTGAATCAAAATTATGTATATCTTCATCACTTTTATCCGATGTATCAATGCATAGTGGATACATACCAAATTCTACCTCATGTTTCTTCACTTCTATGTACAATTTCACCCCCATATCATTCCAAATGCACAATGGACATGAATTACCTTCTACAACGTATCTGATCTCCATTTTTTTTTTGATTCATCAACATTTAATTCTGCTGCAATTGTTGATTTGAGATTAACCAACGAAATATTTTCCCCAACCACTATGCCATCAATTTTGTATCGCTCGTACCTAACATCACTTTCCCATATACCTGAATGCCTTAACAAGATGGAAATATTCATTACAAATCTTCACCAAAAAAAAATGTTGGAATTTCTAGAGCTTTTCGTAAAACAAGAAATAAAAATTTCAAAATTTTTGAAATTCAAAATTTTAGATTGAATGATTTGCAGCTGCATTAAACGTATGCGTGAATTGTGACAGTTAATTTTCAAATCCCTTAATTAACGCATAAAACTGTTAAAATCCCTTTTTTAACGCACTAACCTGATAATTACAGATTCTTAATTAAAGTATCCGGCCGCATATTAAAGTATCCGCAACACAAAAAAAAGAAGAGAATTTCGTAATTTATGAAAGAGTAGGGACAAGAAGTAATTTATTTATTATACTATGTGCTTTATATAATTTTTACTAAAATTTATCTCAAACATTAATTCAACTAGGTTAAGAATAAAACTTCCAATATAACAATAATTTAGGGAATTTTTTTTTACCTATTTACTAAACTTGAAGATTGGATTCTACTCATTTGTGGAAGGACAGATTCTTCCTTTTTTCTTCTCGAGAGTGAGTAGCATACAATTCAAAACTCAATAAATAATGAGCATGCCCCTCTATCCTTCTTCCCTCAAGTATCCAGCTTTTATCTACAACAAGATTTGAAGGCATAGCATACACTGATACACACATCTAGGGGTGGAATGATGTTACATCCACTACCTGCATTCACCCTGACAAGCTAACCCGAGCTTATCCACTACCTGCATTCACCCTGACAAGCTAACCCGAGCTTACCCAGGGCCTTACCGCCTGAACTAGTAAGACTAGGTCTACTTATACCTTTGTCCACTTATACTATTGATAAAGAACTGATGTCTCAGAGTATACTCTTCCTCATCTTTCATTATTCATCTTTTATGTCCGTCCTGGGACATAGATATTCTAGATACCCCTTACTAGACCTTTGTGGCACTAGTGTGCCACAGAAGTCATGGGTGATCATTGGTCCAATGCTTCGGGTTTCAACTATTCTTATCTTCTGGTAGTGCTTATCAAGTTTGTGAACTCGACGAACATATAAACAATTTCACAAGTTCTCTAATTGTCTCTATAAATTTTTCAAAATCTGATAATGAAACTTGTCTACAACTACTTTCGCCGGACTGAAATAGACCTCAACTTCAAACCAAACAGACAACTTGATTTGCCACACTTCTTTAACAAAAATGAAGCTATCTGGTATGTGCCCACTGCAGCCTGTAGATTAAGTTCTGATTATTCATACACAGGCACAACTACGCTGCGTAACAAGACCAAAATGTCTTACTACTATTACGGTGTTCATCGTTGGCTCATCTTTCAGAAAATATAACCATACGCTTTCATTGTTATGTCAAATATAACCTGGACAACTTCCACATTAATCAAGACAAATGTAATCCAAATTCACGGTCGTATAAAAGCAACAATAGTCTTGCTATCATCCATCAATATTCAATGTTAACTGAAATTGCATACATCCAAGTTAACAGGAAAACATCGTACTCACTTCTAGCAAGAACTTTTTACCCCGTAATTTGAAATCCAACAGACCCAGAAAAAGAACAAGAAAAAAGCCTGGGGTTTGGATGAAAACTCACTACTGAATATGCTCTATATCTCACAACGGGCCATATATCCATTGTGTGCAAAGATGAAGTGCTAAACATTTGTATTCCCGCCTCATGCTATAGGTAGCTCACCACAGTCACTGATGACAACCCTCTTCCTTGGACGGTCACCCCTATCAGTCTCCTGGGACTCGATCAACTTCACAATGTCCATGCCTTCTAAAACTTGCCCGAACACAACATGCTTTTGATCCAGCCATGGAGTCTGCAATGCACCCGAATATAAATTCATCCAATATCAGGACAAGTCAAAAATAAATAGAAGTAGTTCTGTTTTCTACATTATGGCATCTAAAACATACTAGTACTCAAAAAGGCTTTGCTCTAAAGAAGGATATCTTGTTGTCAGACAACAAACATCTGAAGTGACCAACTGTAATAGTTAAAATATGCTTGGCTAACTGAATTATCCTAAAAATACCCAAATTCATATACTTTCATGTATATCGTTCCTTGGACAGGTAAGAACGAAAAAATAAATATATGTTCGCTGACATGAGCTGGTGAAATTTGCTAATTCGGTTTCCTTAATTCGTTTTTAGTTTTAAACAGTCCAAAGTATAAATTGTTAGTAGATGTTATTCCAGTATAAGTTGGTATGATCTGGGTAAAGTCCAACTATGCTGAAGCATGATAATTAACTAGCAGATACATCTTTATCACAACACATAAGAAGCAACGAATAAGAATAATTTGACAAATAATGTTTGCTCAAACTAAATATTTACAAGCTCAAAAACATGGGCTTTGCTGAGGGCTGAGAACATTAAGAAAGAAAGGAAGTAAACAAGTGGTTATTTGTTTCTAGGAATTAAGAGCAGCTAAAAATGATTTCTCAATGGTCAAAATTCCAAAGATGAGTAAATAGTTTCTCTTTCATTTCATATACCCTTGCAATATGATAAGAGTACTATTGTAATCACAACTTCGCATCCAGTATTCACAAAAGATATTCAGCTGATTGCGGTTCTTATTCCACATACCTTTACAGTGCAAATGAAGAATTGGCTTCCATTGGTATTAGGGCCTGCATTAGCCATGCTAACAATCCCAGGTCCAGTATGAACCACTGCAATTACACAAGCATTTTCATCACAAAAGAACATCGTACACAATCTGAATCAAAGGGATCCATTGCCTTAACCACAAGGAGAGGCTTGAAACCAATTTTTAAGAAGAAAATTCAACTTACACTTGAAGTTTTCATCCTTAAAGGTACGACCATATATGCTTTTACCACCGGTTCCCTGCGAATAAAAAATTCAATCCATGGGGGAATGATTACAATATGCCACAATGGCTAGTGAAATTTTTTCAAATTATGAACAGCGAACACTAGAACTCTTTAATCAATCTAAGCATATTAAAAATTAGAACGGTCAAGTTGTGTGGAATAACACATTCCACTTGAAGAGAACCATCAACTATGCCAGTAGTACATATTCCACTGAGCATCTCATCTCATGGACTCTTTCACGCATTTAACTACTAATCAAAGAAGACATCCCATTCAGAAACATAGAACAAGCAAAGTTACATCATGCAAGTTCATTACTTATTTTTAAAAAAAGTTTATACCATGAAAGTTGATGATTTTAGAATACAGAGATCTTACGTTGCTATAAGTCTCAAGGAAATCTCACACAAACAGAACTGAAACAAACTGAAAAACAACCTTTTTGTCTTTGGTTTTCCATGGTAGAAATTGGAGCCATTGCGGATCCAAAAGATTAAGGATAAACCACCAAACAGAAAGAAGAAAACACTAAGCAACGAACTAATTCAGAATTTTGCATTTCTCTTATTTAAAATCTTGTTCAAGGTGAAACAAGCAAAATAAAAGGCTAAAAGATCATCCCAAAACATACCCAATGTCCTATAGAAAATACAATGAACTGGGTGAAGGATGTGTGTGTCAAGAAGAATGCCAATTAGAGGAACAAGTAGAAAAAAAAAAAAAAAAGAAGCAAACCAGGTGTTGAGACACCTACATTTCCCTTGTCGAAATCACCCCCCTGAATCATGAAATCTTTAATAACACGGTGAAATGCAGAATCCTTGAAGCCAAATCCCTTTTCACCTAATCGGAAGAAATCAATCCAAACTATAAGCAAAACATAAATGATAGAAAGTAATTTATGCAAGAAGCACAAGCAATAAGGCAGAATATTATAGCAATAATGATAATGAGAGCATAAACCACGATAAAGGCCGTAGCGAAAGCAGCACCAGTAATAAGAATATCGATGACAATAATGATAATAACATAAAATCTATTAAAGAACCTGTGCAGAGTGCACGGAAATTTTCAGCTGTCTGTGGCACATCATCACCATATAATCCAATTACAATTCGTCCAGCAAGTTTTCCAACAGGATTCCCAATGCTAATATCAAAATAAACTTTGTTTGTCACTTTGGATTGCAAATCCGCCACCTGGATTTCAATAATACATTCAGACCGATTAAAAACTTCAACTAAGTAATGAACGAATTATGGAACATTAGTCCCATACAAAAGGCAACATAACACCGTGTTTGCTGAAAACTGAACCACAGCCATTTTAATCATGGTCCAAGGCTTAATAATTCACTTCCACAATTCACTTTGCTAAACAGAAGAAAACACTGTATTATATGACACTCCACTCATTTTGGGTCATATTTTACATCACTTCATTTTTATACCAATTTCACAAGTTGCAAGTATTAAAAGTCCTTGTTCCAACCTTTGCTATAAACTCTTTTCCACACATTGTTCATATTTTCTTCTAGTAGCACTAATACTATATATACGCCAAATTTAACATCATACTATCAGAAACCAGACAATTATTATCACATAAAATGAGACGACTTAGTAACACTCAGCCACACATGCCATTTGCAGACAATGTATTCATCTTACATTCAGGTCTAGAACTTAAACAGACAGGTTATTCGACACAGAAACCCTAGAAAGCATATTTCCTAACTCAAGAATAGGCATATTGACTCCATCTTCAAATTTTTAGGGGGAAAAGCGAAGAAACACATAAACATTAAAGCGACCAGTAATAAATTAGCTCAGCAAGCGAGCGGGCACAGACCTCCACCGCAGCTTGAATAGAACCTGATGAACGGCCGGTTTTTCTGTGAACCGAACGGTTCGATGAAGTTTCCAGACGCAACGAACCACCAAATAAGCTTGACGATGAGAATGAAGATTTCAGCAACTTCGGAGAAGCAGCATATGTAGGGTTTGCAACTCGTGGAACTGAAATTGAGCCTAAATTCGACTGTAAAACGGAGAAACGTAAGTCAACTAAAGCAACAACATCAACAACAACAATGCTCTAATTCCAATAATTAGTGTTATTACGACAAATTAGAAGGTAAAACTGAACAACGAAGCTCAACTGCAAATTATTGAGAGGTTAAAGAAACTCACCACTGTAGCAAATGTAGCTGCCATAGTTGCCGATTTCAGTTCTCCGGTACGGCGAGTTAACTGCAATAGAGATAGAGATAGAGAGAGAGTGTGTGGTTGGTGAAAATGAGGGGCAAAGATGGTGTGTGACGGAGATGACGAGCCTCAACCCTCTTGTATAGACCGATTAGGTAAACATATCCATTACAAATGGTAAAAAAGTTGTTGTTACAATACAATTAGGAAATAAGGTAGGGGTTGTATTATACATTAATTTTTCGATTACTCTATGTAATTAAAATTAGATTTCTTTTATAATTTGTAACAATTGTCTTGGTTTTTGGTAGGTTCAATGAATATCGCAATTGATAAAACTTAATAGAATTAAATATTTAAAAATTATAATAACATAAAATGAAAATATTTTTTTCTTTTTCTTGTAGGCAAGGGAAGCTCAATAACTGTATTTTTAAGTCAACTTTTACTAAAAAGAAAAGGTCATACGAAGTCAGACTTGTGAAAAGGTCATACGATGCAGACGCAACGCTATACCTAGGACCCATTTGGCCCCAAGGATACTTGGAAAAACTTGGGGAAAATTTGAGAAAAACTTGGGAAGTGGTGTTTGGTTATGGCAAATATATTAGCAAGTATCCCAAGTTCCCAAATACTAGAAAAAAACTACTCCCTCTGTCCCATTTTATGTGGCAACATTTCCTTTTTGGTCAGTCCCAAAAAGAATGTCACATTTCCTTATATGGTAAGTTTATAAAGGTACAATTCCTCTTTTATTCTTGTTGGTCCCACTTAATCTTAAAATAATACTCCAATACATTTATGAGAAGAGAGAAAAAAGAGTCTACTTTTTAAAGGGCAATTTGGTAAACATTTCAAAGTCTTCATTTATTTCTTAAACTCTGTGCCTGGTCAAATGTTGCCACATAAAATGGGACGGAGGGAGTACTATTTTGGCCAAGTTCTCATATTTGGAAATTTTAAAAAATTTAAAAATTACCCCCAAACTTTTATATTTTATAAAAAATATCCATTATTTATTAATTCCAACTAACATATGTTACTGTCTCTTCCAAAAAAGCGAGTTCTACTTTGAGTGATAAAATTGAGAAAAAGAATAATTTGTGTTTAATGGGTTATAATTATAACTGAATCAGTGACAAATTTGAGTATGCGATTAATGTATTGTCTTGCCTATATTGTTATTTTGTTATTGTTATCAATTATATTATAAGGTTATTTTTTAACGGAACATATTCATTATAAAATAATAATATAAATTTATGGGTACTTTTAATAATTTTTAAAACTAATGGATATAAATCATAGTTTTTGAAAAAATTTGGGGTCAAACACATGATGAAACTTCACCCAAATATGATTTGCCAATAATATTTGAAAACTTAGGGGCCAAACGCTAGCCTAGAGTCCTATTTGTTTTAAGGGAAAGAGATCGAATATGCCATCGAACTATTAGAAAAGACTCATTTATGCCATTCGTTAAAAGTTTGGCTCATTTATGTCATTGTTGTTAAAGAAAAGGCACATCCATGCCATTTTTTTAATACCGATTTTGGAAAACCATTTTTTACATCCAAACAACATTTAACACTTTTTAATTGGAGTTTTTCGATCAAATGTACTCTGTTTGTTTCTTCTTCCTTAAGAACACTAAGAACACATGAAGAACATAAATAACTCTCGAATTTTCAACATCTTCAATTCTTCAGGAACTCATCTCAATCGTATTTTAAAAAATCCAAAAAAGTGTTTTTGAGTCTACGTTTAAAATTTTAAATGATTTGAAGTTGTGGAGAAAATTTTATAATTAAAGAATGTTGAAGTTTTGAAACTTTGAAGAAATTTCAAGTGGGCTTTATTGAGTTAGGTTGAATTCGAGCTCAAAAGATATTGAATTTTGGTATCTAGCTCGGAGGAAAACTATCTTTGAAATTTGAGGTGATTTCGTGAAGATTTGAAAAAGTTTGAAATTTGAAAATTGTTAATATTCTTTTATGTGTTGTTGGTGTTCTTAAGGAAGAAGAAGCAAAAATAGTATATTTGATCCAAAAACTCTAATTGAAAAGTGTTAAAAGTTGTTTGGGACGTAAAAAATAGTTTTGCAAAACTGAAGTTAAAAAAAATGGCATTGATGAGCTTTTTCTTTAACAACAGTGACATAGATGAGCCAAATTTTTAACAAATGATATAAATATGCCTTTTTCTAAAAGTTTCATGACATATTTGAGTCTTTTCCCTTATTTTAATCACCAAAAAAGCAAAAGGGGTGGGAGCTCCTAGGGAGGGATAAAAAAAAAATAAAAAAAATATAATCTCAAATTGAAACCCTACACAAAACCTCCATAGGGAAAAACATCTAACCAAATCTAGTATCAAATGATAGAACTAGAGTCGAAAGCCACATAAATTGCCATGATAGAATGAAAAAAAAAATGCCTTAGCCTGAGTCCCTATGTCCGCCCCTTTGGGTAGGGAATCCACAAGCATGAACTCATAATATACACTTTAAGGACTAATATTACATATTTAATTTGATTAAAAACTAAAATATATTATCTATAATTACGGAGAAGAAAAAAGAAAATGGCGTCGCCCGGGTTCGAACCGGAGACCTTCAGTGTGTTAGACTGACGTGATAACCAACTACACCACGACACCTTCTTGTTACTGCTTTGTCGATATCGTTACATAACCCGTCTATAATTGATGCAATCTTTTCACATGCAGATCCTCCGTTTGGATTGAGGACCAGAAGCAACAACAGAAATGGTAGCAGCAGTGAGAATAAACTCACTAAAGTCATTGACATATACTCCATTTCTCTCTTCTCTAAATAGCTTCAATTGCCCATGGTCTTTTGTATCTATTCCAAGAAAACATTCAAGATTAAGACCCTTATTGAGTCAAATGGCAGCAGCTGGTGAAGTAGAGCCACAAATCATTGACTCACATTTACATGTCTGGGCATCCCCACAAGAGGTAAATATCACTAATTCCAAAACCCCACAAGATTTTATACTACTTTTTTTGTTGTTGTTGTGGGGAATTGGCAAAATTGTTATAGCTCTCATTTCTGTATTCCCTTTTCAAATTGCTTGAAAATGCTTTATTAAAGTTTGTGTGTACTCTATCCTCGCCATTCCCCCTTTTATGAGATAACATTGGGTATGTTGTTGTGGGGAAGTAGCAAGATTATGTTGAATTGAAAGTATGAGGAATTAATGGGTGTTTCTTTGAAATTTGTTAGGCTGCAGAAAAGTACCCCTATTTTCCTGGTCAAGAACCTAGTTTGACTGGTCATGTCGATTTCCTGCTTGAGGTACCTCGTAAAGGCTTCACTTTTTTTATTTATTAAGATGTTTAATTGATTGTTATCTTGCTGTTGTTGTTACTGCCTCTTGTTGTTCTTTGAGCTGAGGGTATGTCGGAAACAACATCCTAAGGGTAACGTTTGCGTACAGTCTATCCTCCCCTGGCTTCCACATTGTGGGATTACACTAGGTTTGTTGTTGTTGTATGTTTAATTGATCAGCTGATGATGTTATAGTTTTATAGATGCCTTTTTTTTTGTGTATTTTTGGTATGACTGAAGTTGTTCTTTAGAATTAATAGTTTTTTGTGATTAAACATGTTCTGGTGTTTGATTATGTTAACTTGTTTGAAAATGTTTTTCAAGAAAAATGTTTTACCATAGGGAAAAATTAACTACATGGGTTGGTGTGGTGAAAAATATTTTCCTTGATGATATCATTTTCTAGTGTTTGGTTATATTGAATTGTTAAAATGATTCTTTAAGGAAAATACTTCAATAAGTGACTTCCAAATGTTTCCATTCACAAATATCTATTGTTTATTTCCTTTCAGTTGCTTCAGTGAACACTTAGAAATTGGGGTCAACTTTTAATACTCAGAAACATCATAAACACATCCACATATTCTCACCTTTGATGATCAATGGTGTTTCACCTATTTTCTTACCCGACTAAACATTAGAAAATGATTTGCTCAAGTAAAACATCTCTATTAAAAATATTTCCGACATACCAAACACACTTCTTCTGTTGTCAGCGTTGAGTACTAATCATCACAATGCTTTCATTGTACCAACATTAAGACCTACTCATATGTTTATGTTTTGAGCAGTGTATGGAAGAAGCAGGTGTGGATGGAGCCCTTATTGTTCAGCCCATTAATCATAAGTTTGATCATTCTTATGTTACTAGGTCTCTTCATTTCTCTCTTCACTAAATTTGCAGCTTCCTTTTTTTTTCTTCTGTTGTTGTTGTAAGAATTAGATTTCCAGCTTTCAGTGAACAAATCACATGTTCCTTAAGTAATGTATATAATAAGAGATTCATCAGTTGTCTTCACTAAGATGCGTGTTTCAATACCTTACTAATATTATATAGCAAACGCAGTCCCAAACTAACATCTGTACATAAGTCTTTCAACTTTCAAGGATGTTGCACCAAATGCTATTTACCTTCTTATTTTCTCCTTCACTTAAACTGCATGTGGAGACGTATTTGTTTGTGCATTCATCGGTCTTCTAGTTGTTTAATTATCTCTTGTTGTTAGCGGTCATATTGACTTGAGAGGTCTTGTCCTATGCATAATTACTTCTATTCAGTGTGCTGAAGAAGTTCCCTTCCAAATTTGTCGGTTGTTGCCTCGCAAATCCAGCAGAAGATAGAAGTGGGATAAAGCATCTTGAAGATCTGGTTTTAAAGGTTTGTAACAACTCATTATTTTAGATATAGTGTTTTCATTCTTTAGGAATTATGTTGACAAAAGATACTTCTGCTGATTCTAGGATGGTTATCGTGCTGTTCGCTTTAATCCGTATCTTTGGCCTTCCGGTGAAAAGGTATCAATCTTCTTTCCATCAATATTGATCTCGGAGTTTATTTTGCCTTTGCTTTTGCATATGAAAATTATCAGAATATGAGGCACATTAAACTCTTTTATAGATTTGTTATGTGGGAAGAACCTATGAAGTTTTCTTTTAACCTTATGTTCCTTCCTGTATGGTTAACTACTGGATGAGAAGAGACACATTACGATCAGAAAGTAGAAGAAAAGCAGATACATATCTGATAAAAATCTTTGTACTTAGTTATGCCTTCAAATTCTAAGAATAATGTGACAGTGAAGTGCGTGAACTTGTATATGGTAATTACCATGTTTAATCTTTTTTCAGATGACAAATGAAATTGGGAAGGCACTATTCTCAAAGGCCGGAGAGCTTGGAGTGCCAGTCGGTTTCATGTGTATGAAGGTACTTCAGTTACTAGCGTTCAACTCTTTAATTTGGAATAATATTAGAACTCAAGTAATAATGTGGTATAAGCTGTTTACTTAAGGTACTATTACAAGCTTTTTAATTAGGGAGAATGGTTTAACTCAATGATTTTCCATGAATAATTCCTGTTCCGCTATTAATAATGATGTTAATGGTAGACTAACTATGATGGATTCTTTCAGGGTCTACTTTTACATTTGCAAGAAATTGAGGAGCTGTGCACAGAATTTCCCTCGACTGTAGTTTTGCTTGATCATTTGGCTTTCTGTAAGCCCCCAAAGTAAGCCATCACTGAAGTTTTCTTCTAAATCGTCATTCATGCGTGAAAATACAAAGTATAATGTGAGGTGATTTATCTATATGTCTTGTAGAAATGATGAAGAAAGACGAGGTTACTCAGAGCTGTTAAAGCTTTCAAGATTCCCACAGGTAACATTTACTGAAAATCATGCTTGATTTCTTTAATCTACACTTAGTTCAATATCTAACATCTGCACGTTAACTAATTTGAATCCTGTAGAAGACAACTAAATCCGTGTAAACAAAAACTAACCAATTAACACGTTCTCATGATTCTAAACCTTTATAATTGGGGCTCAAGGCACTTGAACTTTCTTTTTGATTATAGCTTGTGTCCTGCTTAATTATCAGTTTTTAAGATATTACCAAACAATAAGAGCTGGCATTTATTAGACTATTTTTTACATTTTTCTGAAATATTCTGGACAAATCCCTTTGCTCAATTGAACTCACAACAGACTTAGGGGCCGTTTGGCCATGCGATATGGTATCATGATATGAAATCATGATATGGTATCATGATATAGAATCATGAGATGAAATTGAAGGTGTGTTTGGACATGCGATATGGAATTTTTGTGTTGTATATTTTCTCATAAACATAAAAATCTCATAAGTTGTAAAACTATTAAAATAGCCCCAATTGTTTATTCAATCTTATCAAATAAACAAAAATTATAAAATCGCATAATAAATTATTACAAAGTTATTTGTTCTTCAGTTAAATAATTGTTTCATTTAACTTTAATTTAATTAAAAAAAATTGAACATAAATTGTACTTGATATGTTCATATCTCTCAACTACTCTTACAAATAACCTATAAAGTAGAAAAAAAACATACATTAGTGAGTAAATATTAACTTAGAAGTTAAATGCACTAAGATAAAAATTAACAAACATCACTAACTTCTAACTATTTACAAGAAAAATCAATAGTTAAATATTATTGAATAACGAAATTTTAAAAAGTTACCACAAGTTTGAGTCAAAAACACTTCTAATAAAATTTAATCAAAAAAATTATAACTAGTCCACTTGACTAAATATTAATAACTAATTGATCAAATTTTCCTAAGTCCTCAATCAATTGGACTTGATATCCTTCAGTCATGTGAACGAACATTTTGCAAATACTAAGATTAAGAAAGTGCGGCACCGCCAATGAAAATTGTCTTTTATCAATATTATGCTTAGTCATAAGATTAAGACGTTTTTTTTTATTATGAAAAATCAAAAAAGTATTACTCCCTTTGTTCTCATTTATATTCACCAAATGAATTTCTACTTTATCATTTATATTCACCAAATTTAAAGTGATAATAAATTTTATATTGGTGAGAATAATAAATTTTAAAAAGTAATGATGTGATTATAAATTTTATTTACATATGAAACAAATGGTTAGTAGATATAAATGTGGGGTTGTTTTAACAAAATATAAACTCATGGATCAATTATTGTATTAAAATATCTCAAATCATGATATGAAATCACATGGTGATTCCATATCATGGTTTTTGGAGAATATGGTATCACCTCTCATGATATGGAATCATGAGATGAAATCAGCGTAAAATCGCATGTCCAAACGCTGATTTCATCTCACGACACCATATCGTGATATGATATCGCATGGCCAAACGCCTACTTAGAAATGCAATTACGACACTATTTCCTGCTTACCCTATTGTTGTTGCCAACAGTTGGCTTAACATCGTTGAGTTGATTGATATCTGAGGTAGTATTTGAATTTTGGCAGGTATATGTAAAGTTCAGTGCTTTGTTCAGAGTGTCGAGAAATCCTTATCCATATGAGGACTTGTCTCAAGTTCTTCCCCAACTAGTCTCCAGTTATGGTGCAAATCGTATCATGTGGGGAAGGTAATAAATGACGTTCTTATTGTTTATTACTCGTTAAAACAACCTCAGAACTTCTAAATTGAGTGCTAAACTGCTCTTTAGTGATCTCTGAATTTTGAACCTATGTACCTGCTGCAGTGATTTCCCCTACGTTGTTGCCGAATGTGGGTATAAAGAAGCAAGAGAAGCAGTTTCTTATCTGGCTAAGCAAGGACATTTACCTTCTTCTGCCACGGAGTGGATCATGGGTAAAACAATTATGCAGCTCTTTGACGGAAAATGGAGTTCTGTAGCTAATTGAACATGAAACTTGACAACTAGCAATAACAGGTTAGATGATATTTCAAACATGTCATTGAACCCTTAATTGTACTTGAGCATATCCAAAGCTTTACCTACGTTTTCACGGGAATCTAGTAACTTTTGCTCATACACTGTATTGAAAATTTCATGCAAGCCATCCCGTGCTTGAACCTGTTGATTGTAACGCTCGACAACCATTTGCTGATAACGTTATACAAGAACCTTCAAGCTGTATATCACGAATAATTTCTCCTTCGGGATGATCCAATACAGCACTCTCTGTTGAGTCTGTGCTACCTATTTCTGGATGGCTTCACATTTCTCAGTCCAATGGACTGCACAATTTCTACATTGTTGAGTTGTTATATGTTATTGGAATTTTACTGTTGTTTTTCTTTTTGGTTTCTCACCTAGTGTCCGCGCCCATATTGGAGCTCACTAAATTTGGATCACACACTGTAGGGCCCATTCTAGGGGTGATGCTTCCAACAAGATTTTCTCCATGCCCGAGACTTAAAATTGAGACCTCTGGTTATAATGTTACTATTTTTGTATTTTGTTTATTAGCTACAATTTCACTAATTACAGTTTGCAGCTACACTTTTGTTTGCTACATATTTGTATTCGTTGTATTTTTTCGCGGGTTTTGGAGAAAAATACAAATATAAATTGATTTGTATCAAAATAAATACATATTAGAGGAGAGAGGCGGCAAGATCGAGAGAGGGAGGAAAGAGGATGAATACATGTATTCGTTGAATCACGAATACAATTGATACATAATACAAATACATTTGAAACAAAATACAACATAGTTTTTTCAATACAATTGATATGAAATACAAGTCTCTTACCTATATTTGATTGGATACAATTGATACATAATACATTTGAGTTTTGACGGAGAGGATGAATGCATATTGTTTTCGTATGAATCACAAATACTATTGATACATAATACTAATATAGTTTATACAAAATACAAAAAATAGTTTTAAAAATACAATTGATATAAAATACAAATCTTTCATCTATATTTGGTTGAATACAATTGATACATAATACATTTGAATGTATTTCTTCTTATTGGCAGTGGAGAGGGAGAGAGAATGAGAGTGAGAGAGAGAGAGAGGGGGTGAGAGAGGGAGAGAGAAGAAAGAAATTTGCTATAAAATTTTACGTATAATTATGAATTGTAAATATTTTAAACTATAGTGGTTTGTCATAAATAAATATCAATGTTTGCTTTTGTCGCATAATTTTTCCTTATCAGTTATTGGAATTTTACTGTTATAAACTTATAATCAAGCTTTTTCAGTCTTCTTCACCTGCACCATTTTTTTGTTGTTGAATGTTTTAGTCATTACTCAACAGGTGGTGTTATTTTCTTAATTATATCTTATTAGGACTAAATAAATATTTGAAGTGAAAATTTTATAAACGATATATATATGACTAATAACTTCAAGTTATGACAGTATAATAATTCTTTCAAGTTGTAACAATAAAATATTTCAGGTTCTAACATTTTGTTTTTTTTAAACAAGCTTTAAAATAATAGTAAAAATCAATTTTTAAAAAATAATAAAAGGTAAAAAATGGATATAGTTATAGTAATAAATTTGAATACATTAATGAAAATTAATAATTGCTATAAATTTAGGAGATTCAAAACAAAATAGGAATATTTGTTTTCTTCTTCTTCTTTTTTTTTTATCTCAAATTAGTTAAAAGTATTTCAAATTTAACTATTTCAAAAAGCACATTTTCTTCTTTTGTTCAAATGTTTCTCTCTCCTCTAATTTTTTTTTTTGTAATTGTCGTCACTCACGACTAGTTCCAATTAGTTTTGGCTCAACAATCTTTATTTTGTTGTAATGGACGGTTTCTTATCAATATTAATAAAACATTGTGGTAGATGAGATCCTTCAGGTTAGTATTCGTTGCGATTTATTATTTGTATATATTCTTATATTACTGAAACGTAAAAAAAAATAAGAACAATGAAAATGTAAAGGAATTTTTTTGATTTTGTTTGTGTATAATAGATTTAAATTGGGATGTTTTTTGTAGGGATAATGGTCTGAAAAATATCCCAACTTTGGTCGAATTTGTTGTTGCGATACTAAACTTTCATGAGGACCTATTACCTCCCTAGACTATTTAATACCGTATTTTTTACCCCTTGAACTATTTAATAGTGTATTTTAAAGGTATATATGTGCCCACGTGGACACATTACTATTTATAATTTTGCATTATTTTTTATGTCCACGTGGGCAAATATATATGTTTAAAATACAGTATTAAATAGTCTAGGGAGGTAATAGGTCCTCATGAAAGTTTAGTATCGCAACAACAAATTCGACCAAAGTTGAAGTATTTTTCAGACCCTTATCCCTTTTTTGTATGAACATTCTTTTGTTTAGATTACATACTCCCTCTGTCCCAATTTGTATGACTCACTTTTCTTTTTAGTCAGTCCCAAAAAGAATGACACATTTCTATATAAAGTAACAATCTAACTATAAAATATCTATTTTACCCTTAATGAAATGATTTACATCCACACAAATTTCTATCATTCATTTTGGACCACAAGTTTTAAAAGTCTTCCTATCTTTCTTAAACTCCGTGCCAAGTCAAAGTACCTCATATAAAATGGGACGGAGAGAGTAATAATTTTTTGAAACTGGAATAAATTTTGGTATGAATATTTTTTAATTTAAGGTATTTGGTAAAAAAAGAAAATACATAAAATTTATTTGTAGTTAGTATACTGTTTATACCATTTGTGTGTGCGATTTTGGAATTATATTTAAATGATTTGAGTATACTGTTTTCTTGATAAATGACAGTGTATGAAATAATAATAATGTTATCGTTGCAATGGAACTGATATACTTTTAGTTTATAATAAAAGAATGTTTACAATTAACTTGTTTAAATTTGGTATGCTTCTTGGTATGATTACTGTATGAATTAGTGTTTAGTCTTGATATGAAATGTGTATAAAAATGTTCATGTTAGTGTTTATTTTGAATTTGAAACTCTTCTTGGTATGAATTTTGTATGAATCAATGGTTAGTCTTGGTATGAAATTGGTATAGAAATGTTTAGGTTAGTGTTTATTTCGAATGTGCTTTAGGAAAAAAATCCGGAAAATTGAAAACACTGAAAAAATCCAAAGGTTGAAAATACGTTTTTTATTGATTTATAAATTAAATTAAAATTCTAAAATAATTAATTCGATTTGATATTTTAAAATCCAATTCAATCTGACTTTATACACTCGCAATGGTAATATATGTTAGATTTACACTCATAAATATTGTTTTTGGTAGTGTTATGTTACGTTCCTTAAAAATCAAAACTACTACCTAACTAGACATACATTACTATCATATATACTAGCATTACCTCTAGACATATATATATATATATATATATATATATATATATTATCACTTTTAATATGTTATATCATATATTTTAAAAGATACAATTAGATACACAAATTCCTTAAAAATGGAATTGATTAACTATCTTAACATTCAAATACCTAAATTAATGGTCAATTAACAATTCAATTTTTTTCTCTCTTCAACAATTTCTCTAATCCAATCACCTTACCCAACAGTAAACTCTCACCCCTCACCCCCCACGTCACGTTTTCATCTCCAACTATTAAAACTGAATCTTGGCAATCAACATTATATGTAGAAGTTTGCTACTATTGTTACATTATCATCATGTATCTGATAGAGTTCTTCTTTTTCATGTATCTAAGATACAATTCATATCGTTTGGATTTTCAATTTTAAAAAGGTTTACAAATTATGTTCTACATTGTTTGATTTTATTGTTTCTCAAACTACTTTCATCGCTGACCATTCTCAAAATCGGATGATTAGTATAAAGGTACAACACATTAACAACAAGAAACCAAAATAAACACGTTTAATATTTTTGTTTTCACTCATGAATTTGTCATTGCAGGATTCAACTCTTCTTTACATTATATTTCTGAGATACATACTTAAAAAAAATACATGCTATAAAAATCATTATTCTTAAATCTATTTATTCTTGCAAAAATATATATTATGTTTATGAGATACATAATTAAGAAAATCAGGATACATGCTATAACAATAATTACACTTACATTAATATCATTACTATTCAAAAGATATACATTATGTTTCTGACATACATTCTATAAAACTCAGATACATGCTAAAAAAAATTTTACTCTTAAATTTAAGATCATTACAATTAGACAGATACATTATGTTTTTGAGATACCATTTAAAAACATCAAGATACATTCTAACAAAATCATCAAACTTAAATACAATGCCATTACTCTTAAAAAGTTATACATTACGCTTTCAAGATACATCATACATGACTAAATTGTGTAAAAAAAAACTCATAAACGCAAGAAAAAGAAAAGATTGCAGAGAAAAAGATGAAGCTTAAAAGAAGATGAAGTTTAGAGAACTATTTTGGGTTTATGATATCGTTAGTTTAGAAAGATTTGTTAGAGTTGATATGGTAGGAAATCTATAAATCTGTTAGAGTTGTTAATTAGTACTCAATTACTCCTTTAATTAAGAATATCATTCACACACATTTAATTCAAAATTAATGAAATATATATCTCGAAATTTAAAACAAATGGATACATGTATCTGGTGAGTAATGATACATGTATTCAAAGGTCAAAATACGGTATAGAAAGTAATATTTGACTCTTTTTTAAGATATAATAATCATGACATCATAAATAAAGAAAATTATTAAAATATCACCGATGGAGTTATTCTTGACACTTTTTTCATATCAACTTTGAAATTAAGGAATATATATTAATAAATGTTTGTCCTATTTCAATTTGAAAAAAACTTATAAAATTATATTTTATTAGGAATTTTTAAAAATCATTATCTAAATGAAAAGTAATAATGAGATTATTATTATCTTATATGTATGACCTATATTATCAGTTTAAAGATTAGGAAGAAAAAAAATACTTTCCCCTTTTATATTAGTTAAAGAGGTTTTACAAGAAAAAAATACTAAGAAAAAGGTTCTTTTAAAAAATATTTTACTAGGAAAATAATGTATTTTTTTTAAAAAAATAGTAATGTGTTTACTAGGAAAATGAGTATTTATGATCAACAACCACAAGTAATAATAAAAATATTTTTAGATCAAATTATTAATAGCAAAGATATTATTTTTGAATCAAAATATTAATAATAAAAATATTTTTTAGACTAAACTATTAAAGAAAATTAATATTTTTATTCAATTTCACATCATTTAAAAACTTTTTTAACCCCTTTCCCTTAATAAAACATGTAGAACCGCATAATAAACTATTTTAGATTCATTACTTTTATTAAATTTTGTAATTTGTTTTGGTTTTCCAAAGTGTCATAAATTCTGTGGAAATAAACTTCTTTTTATTAATAAAGTTTAATAGATACTCTATTGGCTTCATTTTTCAAAGGAGGATATTTTACTTGTATGCAAGTAGCATATAGTACCTAAAAATTAACGTTGTTAATAGGATCACTTGCGGCTTAGGTCAGGGGTGGAGATTGTCAGGATGTTCACTTGAATTTTTAAGTAAAAATTATATTATTTCTAAGATCTATCTATATATAATAGGAGAGGTGAAAACGCTTACGTGTCAGCACCACAAAAAACAGAATTTATAAATTGTTAAAATTAATTTAAATTCTAAAGATGAAAATGCTTACGTGTCAGCACCACAAAAAACAGAACTTATAAATTGTTAAAATTAATTTAAATTCTAAAGATGAAAACGCTTACGTGTCAGCACCACAAAAAACATAATTTATAAATTGTTAAAATTAATTTAAATTCTAAAATAAAAATAAAAATTACAAACGTAAAAAAAAAAAAAACTGAAAAAGTACTACTTATCTATGTTTTACTATTACTTTAACTTTTTACCATTTTTTAAAATTCAAATTTTAATAGTAGTTAACTATGTGTGTGATTCTTTTTTTTTGTGGGAAGTTATTATATTTCAAAACAAATAATAATAATAATAATAATAATAATAATAATAACAATAAAAATAAAAATAAAAATAAAAATCTATATATATAATAGGAGAGGTGAAAGCACTTACGTGTTAATTTCAATTCTAAAAATAAAAATAAAAATAAAAACTTAAAAAGTACCGCTTATCTAATGTTTACTATTACTTTAACTTTTTATCCTTTTTAAAAAAATTTCATATGGGAAATGGGGTAAAAATAAATTCTCCTTTTTATTAAATATTTGTTTCTAATAAATAACTTATGAAGAAAATTAGAAAAAAATATATTTTCATTTTATAAAGAAAAAGAAATGGAACGTGAGTTCAAGAAAAAAAATCACCAGTTTTTCACTTTTATTATTGTGAGAATATGCACTTGGCAGTTCTTTTTTGAAAATAAACTATAACCAATATTAATTAGCAAAATTAATTTAAAATATAATAAATTAAAAAAGGAAAGGAAAACTGCAAACGTTTTAAAAAAAAAAAATGAAACAGTTTTGCTCAAATATGTAACCTCTAACCACTTTTTAGTATTTACTTCCTATAATAAAGGCATTCACTTCTTTACATTTTTTGTTGATTTGTCAAAGCTATCTTTGACCGGTTGACGAGAGGAGTTGCTCGGATGGTAAGTATTCCTCACTTTCAACTTGAAGGTTGCGAGTTTGAGTCACCAAGGGAGCAAAAGGGGTGGGAGCTCCTAGGGAGGATAAAATAATTTTTTTTTAAAAAAAAAATCTCTGATGGTTTTTTTTTTTTTTGTGTACTTGCTAGAAGACAAATTTTACATGCAATGAATATTCAGATTCTGTACGTTTTTTAAATTTTGTGTTGATATATTTTCGATAAACTAAATACTAAGTTGTAATATTTCTTTTGATTCTAAATTAACCTTTTATCATCTTTTGGTTCTAAATTTATCTTTTTCTGCAATATTGTATCATTTTCCCCCTTTATATTAAATAAAATGAACTTGAATTTATTTATATATTTTTTATGATTGCATACAAAACATATTCCTTTTCAATGCATATGGTAACACTGGAAAGTAAGTTGTGTTATTGTATAGTTTGATTTTCCATCAAGATTTTATTGTTTATTCATTTTTAGCAATTTACATTGTTACATGTCTGAAAACAATCCTAATTAGACAAAATTAGTTTGTTTAAGTCAATTATATCTCGAGAAAACTATTGCTGAAACCATCGATTATATAACAATATTTTATTATTTATTATGTATTTATTTAATATTTAATTTGGTTCATGAAATAAAAAAAACGTATGTGAAAGCAAATAAGTTTGTGATTAATTAATCATTTAAAAAATGAGAAATTTGATGGGTGCACTGCTATCAATTTCAGGAGATATTCTAAACATATTGATTAATCATGCATTTAATTTTTTGGCTGGATAGTAGGTAAAACCATATTCACTTTACTTCACTACTTTTTTTTAGCCTATTTTTACAATATTCTCCATAATTGCTTTATTTTATATTGCTTCCTCTTTAATTTCTCTTTTAAGTGTTTCATATTATGACTTATGATATATTAAATGAAATTTTAAATTGAATTAAATGAAATTTACAAAAAATATCCGCGCAACGCTCGGACACATATACAAGTTTACTATAAGAAACTTAGAAAAAAATCTTTTCAAATCTCTTAAGTATAAAATGAATATTTCTTATGTGTAAAATAAAAATCTCTAACAATTTTACCAATCGACTCATATGCTCTTTAATAAAATATTTTTATTATTTTTATTTTTATTCGTCAACTGCAATTTCGCACTTTCAAAACCAATGGAATCCCTCAATATTGTAAAATAAAAAATAAAAAAATTGAAGAACTGTATCGATTTTCTTTAAAAAGGTATTTTAAAAAAAAGTATAATTTCACATATAAAAAACACGGCAAACATTATTCAGCTTTCGATTTATAAAAAACGACAAACTAGATTGTTTTTTCCTCAAATTTTTTAATCAACATTGTTCGTCGGTTTTCAATCCCTCAATTTTTGCATTGATTTTAATGAAGTGAGAAATTAGTTCAATTCAATTATTTATTGTAACTAATATTTTTTGCAAACATTATCTCTAAGATCTCAAAAAAGACTCAATAGAAATGTTTCTAACAATATTATTTATAAAATTTCGGAGATAAGAAATCATATATATATATATATATATATAACAAGTTAACTAATTAAAACAAATTAGTGGAAGGGAATCGACTTTCATATACTCTTCCCTGGTAAGTAACAAAACTCTCTAATTATGTTGTGTTACGTTTTAGAACTTTGTTAAAATTACAAATTGCTCATAATATTTTCCTATAAAACCATACCATAGCGTATATATGAAAAAATGGCAACTAGCTCTTTTATAAATTATAAGCTAATTGAGTTTAATTTATATATTATATGAATCATATATTTTTTTCTTATATATATATTAATTTGTATACTAGAGGATTACCGATTAATTCTCATTCAATACATTTTTTTCTTATTTTTTTTACTAGCTAGTGCACCCATATTCCTCTTGTTTTAATGATTGTTGTGTCCCAATAACTTTCAGCCACCTCGACTAATTCTACGGGACACATGTCATCTGCAATCAATAACAAATACTAATTTTGGATTCAAATCCCGAGGAAATTCTAATTCTCTATATTTTTTCAAACAACTTCATTCAAAATTGGAACATATCCACATACACCTTAATTGACACGAATATATACGTCATGGTATAATGTTGAATAACAAGCCTTCTATTTTTTTTATTTGTAGAAAACTCGTGTGCTTGGGAGTTCTTGATGATTAAATAACTAAGATTTTAACATGATTACAGTAACTTTGTCCATCAAGTTTTTTTTTTCTGCTTAGTTTTGACACAGAAATCTCACGATTCTCAACTACTTCATTGACCACTAAGCCATAAATGTACCCATATTTTAGAAAGTGCATATTCGCCTCTACTTAGTATGTGGATGAAAGTTAAACTCTACCACTTTTTTTAATCAAATTCTTCTCAAATACTCACTCTGAAACCTGACTAGTATATATAATGTATGTATAAATTTTGAATTTTTTAAAGACAAAATTAGATATTATATTGATTCAGTAATTTAGCGTTCAAAATTTATCTTGAGATTCTAAGTTCAAATTCCATGTATTATATTTTTAATTTTGAATCCTCTTGATAAAAATCACGAATACCCATTGGATTAGACTTCAACAATTATTGCCAATAATTATTATATACATATACTTATTTTACACACTAAAACATTTAATTAATATATAAAATTTGGTGAATATCACAATCCATAGAGATATCAGTTTGTCACACTAAAACAGTTAATTAATGAGTGTAAAATTGGTGAGCAATAGTTCTAATGAGTATAAAATTGGTGAGCAATAGTTTTAATGAGTATAAAATTGGTGAGCAATAGTTTTTATACTAATTTTCTTCGTTAGTATATACTCATTTCGTACATATAAAAAATAATAATTAAGAATACCATTTATATGCCTCAATTTCAGACTAGAGATAGTTAAATGTGTTAGCAATATGTGTTTAAAACAACATTACTGATTCCAATAAACTTTGCAGACACACGAAGTAACCAAAGTTTTAATGAACCAGTAAGAACAGAAGAACATAATTAATTCAGAACAACTAAAATCTGTAAAACATATCAGAATCGGGAAAAAGACAGAACAGAAAAGATCAAGCCCACCGAATGCACTGTGTCTCCTTAAGGAAATTATTCCCCTCTAGTATCCGAGGTTTGATTTGGAATATGTCCTCCCAGGATAGAATGATCTCAATCACCAATGTATTGATACCCAAAACTCTGGTGTCAACGAACCATTCAACAACAGTAAAGTACGCGAAGAAACTTTGTGCAAAAGAAGAAGAAATCAGAAAAATTCGTAAGGAGTAAATTTGAAGAATCAATGTATTTATAGGCAAGAGGAACTGGTTCCGAAAGGTTGAACCCCTTTCAGAATCCACACGACCATTCATGAAAGTCTGTTCTTGAAAGTTGCAACCTTTCAGAACAGTCAGTTCCAACGGCGAAAAATTTAAATAAAACGGGAAAGAATTTAAATAAAATGGGTCGCGCGCGGATCCGAGTCGGGTCGGTCAATTAACTGAATAATTGAAACGTTTCGATTAATTAACTAATTAATTGAAACGCTTTGGCATTTTGGCCATTTAATTTAATTTAATTAATTGAATAAATAATTAACTAAATAATTAATACAAACTTTGTCCAAAAAATAATCTCTCGATCATTTTTTTCCAAAGCCAAAGTCGAAGCCGAGCGAGCGACGACGACGACGACGACGCGAGGGAGGTCCCTCTTTCCAACCCTTTTAACAATTAATAGGAGTGTTTCTATAGTTAAACTCTTCTATTTTTCTTTCCACCACCGATGAGAGAGAAATGCCTTCTCACTAAAGCATAAGAGGACTTTTCAAGTTCCCAACTTTCCAAGTTCCTCTCTTTTCATCTTCCCTCCATTTCCCATTAACTTTTGCTACATATCCAACAATCCCCCACATGAATGGGGAATGGTTATAACATAAAGAATGCACGGACGAGTGTGTACTTTACAAGCAAGGATCAGTTGCATCTGGATAAGTAGGTTTCCCCTTAGACTTTCCATAGTGAACATATGTCGAATATACTCGGTCAATTGGTAGACGCGATATCTTTAAACCATCGCGCTTTGGTGTATACCTAGACAACCATATGTCACACAATTAACCTTTTACCATTTCTGGTTCTTGCGGTTGTGTTCGTTTCAGTCATGAACACCTCTTGGTTTCATGAGTGTATAGAGAATAGGCTTTTGACATAAAATCCTCTTTGAAACGGCTTACCCTTCACACTCACATAGGTGATTTCTAACCATGTCATCTCATAGATACACTATTTGGTCAAATCTTCCAAACTTAGCAAATCATTAAAAACGTTAAGCTTTATTAGCTCATTAACAAGCCTTAAAGTCTTAACCTTGTTCCTGAACATTGTCTTCATCATGAGAATGGATTGAGTTGATTGACAATGTCGAACCGTCAGTCACAACTTTATTTTTCTCCTTGAATCTAGTTTTTGGGATCTCCAGTCTGCTAGATAGAGTTACCGCCATGCTGACTTATCCTAAGCCGTAAACCCATTCCCTTAGATGATCTTTCAACTTCCTCTCTCACTAGGCCTTTCGTTAGTGGATCTGACACATTATCGCTTGACTTCACATAGTCAATTGTAATAATTCCACTAGAAAGCAGTTGTCTTACGGTGTTATGTCTCCGTCGTATATGACGAGACTTTTCGTTATACATGACGCTCCCTGCCCTACCTATTACTGCTTGACTATCGCAATGTATGCAAATAGGTCCCACAGGTTTGGGCCAGAATGGAATATCCTCTAGGAAATTCCAGAGCCATTCAACTTCTTCACCAACCATATCTAAAGCAATAAATTCAGACTCCATTGTGGAGCGAGCGATACATGTCTGTTTGGACGATTTCCAAGAGACTGCTCCTCCACCAAGTGTAAACACATAACCATTTGTGGATTTTACTTCATTTGACCCGGTGATCTAATTTGCATCACTATATCCTTCAATCACAGCAGAATATTTATTATAATGCAAATCATAGTGTTGTTTATGTTTCAAATACCCCAACACATGTTTCATTGCCATCCAGTGAGTTTAATTTGGATTACTAGTGAACCAACTCAGTTTGCTAATAGCAAATTCTATATATATCTGGTTGCGTACAATTCATAATATACATCAAACTTTCCAACACTTTGACATATTCCAATTGAGAGTCACTTTCACCTATATTCTTTTGAAATGTAAAACTTAAATCAATTGGAGTTTTGACAACATTGAAATTCAAGTACTTGAACTTATCCAATACTCTTTCAATATAATGAGATTGAGATAATGCTAGTCCCTAAGGAGTTTTGAGAATCTTGATCCCTAGAATCAAATCAGCAACTCCTAAGTCCTTCATATCGAACTTGCTGGACAACATGCGCTTAGTAGCATTTATATCGTCAATATATTTACTCATTATTAACATGTCATCAACATATAATCAAACAATGACTTCATGATTTAGAACATTTTTAATGTAAACACACTTATCACATTCGTTAATCTTGAATCCATTTGCCAACATTGTTTGGTCAAATTTAGCATGCCATTGTTTGGGTGCTTGCTTGAGCCCATAAAGCGACTTCACAAGTCTGCACACTTTCTCTTCTTTACCAGAAACCACAAACCCTTCAGGTTGTTCCATGTAAATTTCTTCCTCCAACTCTCCATTTAAGAAGGTTGTCTTTACATTCATTTGGTGGATTTTAAGATCATGCACTGCCGCTAGTGCTATTAACATCCTAATTGATGTTATCCTTGTTACTGGAGAGTATGTATCAAAGTAGTCCAGACCTTCCTTTTGTCTGTATCCTTTGACTACAAGTCTACCCTTATATTTGCCAAAAGTCCCATCGGCTTTCATTTTCCTTTTAAAGATCCACTTTGATCCTAAAGGCTTATTTCCTGGAGGAAGATCAGCCAATTCTCAAGTATGATTACTTAAATTTGATTCGATCTCACTATTGACTGCTTCTTTCCAATAGATTGACTCAGATGAAGACATAACTGCTTTAAATGTTGGAGGCTCATTTTCAAGCAAGAATGCCACAAAATCTGATCTGAAAGAAGTGGGTTTCCGTTGGCGATTACTATGCCTAGGATCCTCACTAGGTAGTGTATTTTCCGTTGATTCTTCCTGTGGTCGTTTAGGTCTTTCACTTGTTGACTCATATTCAATTTTATACGGATAAATGTGTTCAAAGAACTTAGCGTTATCTGACTCAATTATCGTATTGACATGAATCTTAAGATTATTAGAATTGTCAACCAAAAATCGGCAATCATTACTATTCACAACATTATCCAATAAATACATAATCCACTTGTTGACACCCAATTTTGGACCTCCACATTATAGATTAATCATCGAGCTTCTTCAATTTCAAGCAATTTTAAAAAAATTAGTTTTATAGAATTTCAAAAAAAAAATAAAATTATAATATAGTTTGCAAGTTATTTTAAATAGTTGTATTATTTTATAAGTTTTAACTAATATATATGTTTTACATAATTATGTATATAATTAGTATATTTTATGATTATTCGAAAATCGTTTAAAAAAAAAAATTTATATTTTAAATATTAGGGATGGTTATAATTTTGAATTAATGAGTTTTATGAAATTCAAAATACTTTCAAGCTAGGTTTAAAGTAATTTTATCATTTTTTTTAATAAATATGTATATTTTGCAATCACGTTATTTTATAAATATTTGAAAATCATCACAAAAGATTTTACATTTTAGTTAAATATTTTATTAATTTACTTTAAGTTATAGTTATAATTTTGAGTTAATTAGTCTTGTAATTTAATTAATTAGTTTATAATTAGGTTAATTATTTTTTATTCCGTTAAAATTAAGAAGCTCATTAATTAATTTGTATTAACTCGTCTTGTTTAAATTTTAGCCGAATTTTCTAAGAACAATTTTGGGCCACTTCCTAAAGGCTCAATTCTAATTCCCTATACAACAAATAATTCCAACTCATTCCAAACAACAACTCATCAAATAAATACCCAATTCAATTCCATTTTCAGCTTTCTAATAGGCCCAACCATACCTATAAACCCAAGCCCACAACAATACAATACATATAACAACAATTCCCAAAAGACCCAGCAAACAATACATACAGCAGTACCAAAACGACCCCACTGCCCTGTGCGCCTCCTTCTTCACGGGAGCAGAGAATTTCCAGAAAATCTCAACAAATCCGGCGAGAAATCTGTGTAAATAAGCAGATCCGTCACACCAGCCGCGTCCCTTTTTTCCACAATTTCAGAATTTCCCATCCCTTCTATTGTTGACTTGAAAGAACAAGCAAAGATTTTGAATTTCAAAAAAAAAATTCAATCCGTTTTCCCTCTCTAATCAACCCTTTTTTCATCTATTTAAGATCTTTTTCTCGGTAGTAAAAAGAGATATAGAAAAAAAAGGGAGAAAGAAAAAAAAAAGAGACAGAAAAAAGCTTCATGAAAAATTGGTTACTATAGTAAAAAAAAAAGAGTTTTGATTTTTGAGTTATAAGTTTTTCTTTCGAAACCACCGGACTTCATTGGTGGTGGTGGAATCGCTTCTAACCCGTCGTTTCAGTCTCGCTGCTCAGAAAGAGGTAATATTCCGTTTCTCTACTTTCTTATGTTGCTTATATGATCAAGCGGGGCTTAGAGTATTTGTATATTGTAATTGGACCTTTATGTTTGCTTGGTTTGTGTATAATGCATAGTTTTAAATTAATTCAATATTTTGATTATGGCGTCTAAAGATTTCGTTTTTTTTTGTTTTGATCAATGCTAGTTCTATGTGATTGTTATTTTCTCCAGATATGACCAAAGCAGGAATATTGTTGCTAAAATGACAACTTGTTTTCTTGTGCATCTTTAGTATGAGTCATTTGCCTAGAACTTTTATTTATTTATTTAAGTTATATGTTGGTTGTCATATTCATTATGAGTTCCTTTGAAGATGAAGTCTTGCCTAAATATTCGTCTAAATGAATCCCTACAAGTCATCCTTATAAGTACTATGTTGTTTAGATATTTAAGGCCTAGCAACTAGCAAATGTGTGTTAAGTTGAGTTTCTTCTCCTTTATGCATTTTGTTGACTGTTGTGAATATATATATGCTTGTTAGTCTATTACACTCTAATTGATTGAATTTATATCTTTTTGTAACATATTTATGCTTAGAGAATTTATTGAAATGGGTAAAAAAAAAATAAAATTATATTACATTAGAGATTGTTCAAATGCCCCCCTAGAACATACAATGATATGCTTCAACTTAGCACCTTGCTTATCTAGTATTGTTTACATGATATTTTTGGCTTAATTCCCTTTCAGTTGACAACAACAAATGATTCATTTTAAGTGTTTAGTTCCTGCTTTAATAATTCATGCATGTCTCTGCTTATTGACTAAATTTTATTTTTATTTTTGAATCTAATAGTTACCTTGTATTTGTTCCTCAAGCTGAAAATACTTTGAAAAATAATTGGGGTGTTCCTTGGGGTCTAATACACGGAGATGAATATTTGTTTTAGCATGTTAGTTAATTCGAAGTGTTTTTAACCTTTCCTACTAAAGTACTCAATTTTTGATGCCTTATTGTAGTAATATTGAATAGTTCAATTAACATCCCTATTCATATGTTGCTACTATTTCTGTAAAAAAAAAAAGAGTTGATAAGCTCACATTTTGATTGTTACCAATATGGGTATTAATATATTGCTTGTCAAAAATACATCTTTCCCTTATTTATGCTAATTTTGTTTCTTTTGTTTGTTGTATGAATCCCTTCCGAGTCCGTGATGGACTTGCCTTTCCTTGCATTATCGAGTTGAGCCATAGAGGCTCAAATTTCTTTTCATCGTTTGAGTCAGCCTGATTACCACAAATACGATGAGATACAAAAACATGGGCTGGAAGTCCAGATTGCAGGTGTCCGAAAGTCCGAAAAGGAGTTGTATACGAGATGTATACAACTATAGACATCGATATACATGTCAAAAATGCAGGAATACAAGGCTGGAGTGAAATACAGGTGTTTGGAAGCAAGAAATACACGAAAAGAGCTGATATACATGCTCATATACACTGATATACATGAGCTGTATACCAAAAACGGGTTTTGTTTAAACCCCAAAAAAATAGCGAATTTGGCCCAAGAAAGGCCCAAATTCAACTTCTCCCTTACGCTTTAATTATTTAATTGCGATTACTTATTATTTGTTGTTTAACTCTAACTTTAGAATTTTTAATTAACTTAGTTGAATTCCCCAAAAGACGAACTATTCATCTGAGTTGTTTTGTTTCTAACAAAACTTATTTTATCAACTCTTGTATTTTCATTTATAATCTTTAGTCAAAAAAATAAAAAATAAAAATTTATTAGTTTAAAATAGTTTTTTCATAAACCAAAAAATAACTCAAATAAAAAATCAACTAATTTAAGTTTCGTTAATATTTCAATTAAGGTCCCATTTTTCTTAAAAAATAAAAATCGCTCTTTGTTTAACTACTTTCTCAAAGTTAATCTACTAGTGTAATTTATTATTATAACTACTTACTTAGTCATTTTCTCGAAAAAGGTTAGTCAATTAATTAAAAAATGATTTTTATGCCTTAATTTATTAAATTGGTTTAAATTATTATTTCAAAATGAATAAAATAAATTCTAATTAATCTTGTTTTATTAATATTCTAATCACTTGTATTTCGAGTCAATTGTTCCATTTTGAACCTTTTTCTCTAAAAAATCAAAATAAAATGTGTCACTTATTTAATTATTTTCTCAAAGTTAACTAAATATTGTAAATTATCATATTTTCTTTTATGTTAAACCATTTTCCTAAAAATAGTCAAAAAATATATTTTAGTCAAGTCGCAGGTCAACCGCATGTTAGCGGGCACTTCGAATGCTTAAACCCTTCTCGAAGTGTAAATTGAACCCCGAACCTTCTTTGATATTTTCAAATGATTTTTTATGTTTAAATCTTTGAAAATTATAAGTTTTCTTAATTTCTTTAAAAAATTAAGTGGCGACTCTTTTCTAAGTATTTTTCTCAAATTATTTTATACTTAGAACATTTCAAAAAGGTGATTTTTCTAGAGATAGTCAAATTACGGCACGACACCACTGTTATGGGTCCAATTTTCACCCTCTTCGGTAAAGGAACCTCTACCTTGGCTAGTTTGAAATATTTCAAGTTGGGTTTCTTTCCTTTCCACAACTTATATGGAATTGATTGCATTTTGCTACGGGGTACCCTATTGAGTATCTTATTAGTTGTAAGGATGGCTTCCCCCAAAGGTTTCGCAGTGAACCAGAGCTGATTATCAAGGCATTCATCATTTCCTTTAATGTTCTGTTCTTCCGTTCCGCCAAACCATTTGACTGTGGTGTATAGGGTGCAGTAGTTTGATGAATAATACCATATTCCAAACATATCTCTACAAAAAGAGATTCATATTCTCCACCCCTATCACTCCGAATCATTTTTATCTTTAGATTCAATTGATTCTCTACTTCCTTTTTGTATTGCTTAAATGCATCAATTGCTTCATCCTTACTGTTAAGAAAATATACATAACAAAATCGAGTGCAATCGTTAATAAAAGTTATAAAATACTTTTTTCCACCACGAGATGGTGTCGACTTCATATCGCATATATCTGTGTGAATTAAGTCTAAAGGTTTTGAATTTCTTTCAACAGACTTATAAGGATGTTTAACAAACTTACTTTCCATACAAATTTCACATTTCGATTTATCACATTTGAAATCAGGCAATACTTCTAAAGTAACCAATTTTCGCAAGGCTTTGTAATTTACATGTCCCAAACGGGCATGCCATAAATCAGTTGACTCCAATAAGTAAACATAAGTAGAATTCTTATTAATACTGTCAACAACCATTACATTTAGTTTGAAGAGGCCCTCAGTGAGGTTGCCCTTTCCTAAGAATATCTCATTCTTACTTATTACAACTTTGTCACTAACTAGGACATACTTAAACTCGTTCTTAACGAGCAGTGCAACATAAGCTAAATTCTTTCTAATAGTAGGAACATGCAGAACGTTGTTCAAAGTCAACACCTTTTCGGATGTCATTTTCAACATTACTTTCCTAATTCCTGCAATCCTCGCTGTTGCTGTGTTCCCAAGAACAAATCTTCCTCGAACTCAGCAGGAGTGTACGTTGCAAAGGCTTCTTTTGCAGAGCAAATATGTCGAGTGGCATCTGAGTCGAGAAACCACTCCTTGGAATTTCCAACTAAGTTGCACTTTGAGATCATTGCACAGAGGTCATCTGCATCTTCCATCTCTTCCATGATGTTTTCTTGAGTTTTGCCTTTGTCTTTGTCCTTTCTTGGAACACGACAGTCAGAAGACTTGTGACCAGCCTTACCACAGTTGTAACAGTTGCTCTTGAATTTCTTCTTGGCCTGTTCTGACTTCTATCGGTTGGACTTCTTTCTCTTCTTGACTTTGGCAGGAGCTTCTTCAACAATATTAACTCCAATTATTGTCGAACTCTTACGAGACTTCTTTTCAGCGGTCTTGTTATCTTCCTCAATCTTGAGCCGAATCACAAGATCTTCAAGCTTCATTTCCTTACGTTTGTGCTTTAGATAATTCTTGAAATTATTCCACGAAAAAGGCAACTTCTCGATCATTGCAACTACTTGAAAAGCTTCATTTACTACCATATCCTCAGCAATCAGATCATGAAAAATAAGTTGAAGTTCCTGCACTTGTGATCCAACAGTTTTACTATCTGACATTTTATAGTCTAAAAACTTTACGACCACAAACTTTTTCAAGCATGCATTTTCTGTCTTATATTTCTTCTCAAGTGCATTCCACAATTCTTTCGAAGTTGTCATTGCACTATAGACATTGTATAAGTCATCCTCTAAAGCACTCAGAATATAGCCCTTACATAGGAAGTCTGTCTGTGTCCATGCTTCAATAATCATGAACCTTTCTCGGTCTGATAGCAGCAGACATTGGAGTTTCTTCATTGGTAAATTTCTGCAAACCAAGAGTGGTAAGCCAGAAAAATACCCTTTGCTGCCATCCTTTGAAATTCGCACCAGAGAATTTTCCCGATTTCTCTACTAATGGTACAACAGTTTGGGTTGGTGCAACAACAACCACTATATCATTGTTGTTTTTCATTTCTGATAAATAAAAATCGATATAGACTTAGTAAGCAATAACTTTAAATTGCAACCAGAATAGGAGTATAAAAACCACAAAGGTTTTTGTCTCCAACAAAAACACATATTAACATGTAAAATAATTTCCTTAAGATTGTTAGCAATATGTGTTTAAAACAGAATTACTGATTCCAATAAACTTTGTAGAAACACGAAGTAACCAAAGTTTTAATGAACCAGTAAGAACAGAAGAACAAAAATTAATTCAGAACAACTAAAATCTGTAAAACATACCAGAATCTAGAAAAAGACAGAACGAAAAAGATCAAACCCACTGAATGCACAATGTCCTCTTAAGGAAATTATTTCCCTCTAGTATCCGAGGTTTGATTTAGAATATGTCCTCCCAAGATAGAATGATCTCAATCACCAGTGTATTGATACCCAAAACTTTGGTGTCAACGAACCACTCAACAACAGTAAAGTACACGAAGAAACTTTGTGCAGAAGAAGAAAAAGAAATCAGAAAAATTCGTTAGGAATAAATCTGAAGAATCAATGTATTTATAGGCAAGAGAAACTGGTTCCGAATGGTTGCAACCCTTTCAGAATCCACACGACCATTCATGAAAGTTTGCAACCTTTCAAACGGTCATGGTTGTTCCTGAAAGTTGCAACCTTTTAGAATAGTCACTTCCAACGGCGGAAAATAACTAATTAATTGAAACGCTTTGGCATTTTGGCCATTTAATTTAATTTAATTAATTGAATAAATAATTAACTAAATAATTAAAACAAACTTTGTCCAAAAAATAATCTCTAGATCATTTTCCAAAGCCAAAGTCAAAGCCAAAGCCAAGCGAGCGACAACGACAACGGCGCGAGGGGGGTCCCTCTTTCCAACCCTTTTAACAATTAATAGGAGTGTTTCTATATTTAAACTCTTCTATTTTTTTTTCCACCATAGATGAGGGAGAAATGCCTTTTCACAAAAGCATAAGAGGACTTTTCAAGTTCCCAACTCTTCAAGTTCCCAACTCTCCAAGTTCCTCTCTTTTCTTCTTCCCTCCATTTCCCATTAACTCTTGCTACATACCCAATAAAATGTTCAAAAATGTGAACAAACCATGTTATATATCCATTTCATACCATTGTTTCTGTTTTGTAGGCTCTCCATTGGTTTTCATATTAGTTGTTATGTCTTTTTCATTGTTTTTTCTTTTTTACTTGAATTTGATATATTTGAGCCGAGAGTTTTTCGAAAATAATTTTTCTATCTTCATAAAGTTAAGGTCTCCGTATACTCTACCCTCATTAATTATACTTCACGTAGTGAAATTTCACCAATTTTTTTGTTTTTGTTATGGTTGTTTCAGTCGGCAGTTGTTATACCAATTTAATAACTCGAAAAAAAGAACCAACAAATAATCACAATAAAGAAAAATTTGCCATGAAGATCCCAAAAAATTAAAAGTTGTGCAACAGAGAGGGAGTTTTTTTTTTTTTTCCTTTTCTGGAAGGGTGATTTGTATGAAAGAGCTGTGATGATTTTGAAATTTCAAAAGTGATGGAATTAGATTAGTAACTAATGATAATTAATTTTAGATGTTTCATATTTTTTTCAGATATATTAAATTGAGATAAGTGTCAAAAAACACATCTAAATTATCCCTTTTTTTTAGTGTCATACCTAAACTATTGAGAGTGTGAGTTTCATACATAAACTATCCGCTATTAGTTTGAGAAACACACCAGTTTGTGTAGTGCACTCTCTCCTTTATCTGAAAAATCTTGACACATGACATTCCACTTGGATAAAATATTTCTTCTTGACAAAAATTAAATAATAAACTATTAATATTAATTAAAAATTAAAGATTAAAGTATTACTATCCCAAAAAACAATTCATACTTCACCCTCCCCCCAAACCACCCACTCATTCCCCCCAAAAAATTGATATTATTTTATTTTTAAAAAACAAGAAATTCCACCCCATCCTATTTAACCCTCCACTCCTAATTTATTTATTTATTTTTTACATTTTTCTCATTTTGTGTTAGATATGTACATATATTTTTAGAAATTTTTTTCTACATTGTGTACCGAATATAACATAAACAAAAATTTATTTAAAAAAAGTCTTGCAGCGGCAAGTAAAAAATATTTTCAATATGTATGTATCTAACACAAAACGAAAAAAAATTTGGTAGCGGAAGCTAAGGTTAGATGGAGTGGATAGAATTATCTTAGTATTTGAAAGGGGGGGGGGGGGGGGGGGGGGGGGGGNCAGTGAGAGAAAGTGATGGTGGGGTAAGAAAAATATTTTACATTTTATTTAATAATTTTTTTGTTGTATAATAATTTTTTAATCTTTAATTTAACTAATACTAAAATTTATTTAATTTTTGTTAATGTGAAATGTTTTGTCCATGTGGAGTGTGATGTGACAATTTTTTTAAATAAAAAGGAGAGTGTATTACACACATCATGGTGAGAGTGTTACAAAAGAGAGAAGTATGTTTTTCAAACTGATAAGTGATAGTTTATGTATGAAACTCACATTCTCAATAGTTTAGGTATGAAACTAAAAAAAATGATAGTTTAGGTGTGTTTTTGACACTTATCTCTATTAAATTTTGTATATAAATTTATGTTTGATAAATAATAAAATGTGGTTTTATGTATTATGATATAGGGCCGTAAATATATGTTTGGTGTAATTTTTTTCAATTAGAAACAAGATTAGAGAGCTTTTTCTATATGCAATTTATGAATTAGGCTAGTCACCAAACTTCATGTTGAAAAAATTAACGAATTATTTAGAGGGGTATCCAGAATTTCGATTACGAAAAGTTCGTTACACACCTAGAATTATCCTTATAAATAAGATATGCATGTAAACAATATTGATCACCCACATCTTTAATTTCAACTTTCATTAACCATGCAATCCACAAGGTTCTCCCAATTCACCTTTCAATCAATTGTATGGACCTTACCCCGCTCTACAACCACCACCACACCCCGTCGAAAAATTGGAAACTTATCTCCGATCTCCGCGATGACTTCACGTCATCCGGTTACTCACTCAATGCCACCCAAAAAATTAGAAGTGTTCAAGTCATTAGAACCTTGGTTTTTCTGAAACCTATAGAGAAATATTGGCAACCTAGTGAATTTCTCCCTGACGCATCTCAAGGGCCTGATGGATTTATCGAGGAAGTCCGGGCATTGAGACAACGAGTTTTAGGGCTATCAGATGAGTACTTTGTGATACTTTTGGCTAATATGTTAGGTGAGGAAACTTTACCAACTAATTTAACCGTGTTTAATACGTGGGATGGAGTGCGCGATGAGACGGGGTCAAGGTCATTTCCATGGGCAATTTGGAGTCGGGCATGGGCAGCTGAGGAGAATCGACATTGTGATTTGTTACGAACTTACATTTATCTTTCAGGCAGAGTTGATATGATGATGATTGAGAAAACAATGCAATATATGCTTCGAGCAGGATTGGTAACATATCTTTGTTAAATTATTTATGTACCGTCAATATAAAAATATTTTTAATCACTCAGATGATATTTATAGATAAGTTTCATATTTCTTGAAAATAAAATTATAACAAGTAAAAATATTAACTTTTTATGCATGTAATAAGTATGATAAGTTGATTATGATGTTTGAATTGTTACATCTTATTAGGACAATAAAACAGAGAACAATTTATATTTGGGTTTTGTGTATACATCAATTCAAGAGCGAGCGACATTTTTTACACATGGTAATATGGCTTGGCTAGCTAAAGAGGCCAGAGACCCCGTGCTAGCCCGTATATGTGGAACCATTACGTCAGATGAGAAGCGGCATGAGAGTGCCTGTACAAAAAATGTTGAAAAATTGCTTGAAGTGGATCCAAATGCAACTATGTTAGCCTTGCGCATATGATAAAAAATCGAATCGTAATGCCGATGCACCTAATGTGTGATGTGTAACACCCCGTATCCGAAACGGACCAAAAATGCAGATTTTGAGAAGTTGCACGGTCACCATCCATGGACCGTAGGTCAGACCACGGCCCGTGCTGGTGGTTCGTGATTCACCACTGCAACCCCTCCCCAAACCAGCTCAGAAAATTGGCTAAGTTCCGACTTACGGACAGACCCACGGTTCATAGATCAGACCACGATTCGTGGTCTGTGTTCGTGGATCGAGACTTCCCTTACCCAGCCTCTGACACAAACTACGGTCGACCAGCACGGACCGTCATTCGATGCACGGTCCGTAGGTCTGACCGTAAGTGAGGGTCAACAGTCAGTTAGATGAAAATTGTGGTTAAGTCAACTTCAGATGGTCATAACTTTTAGCACAAAATGAATTATGTGTCCCATGGTCTATGGTTAGATAGATAATTGAATTATCTTTCCAACGCCACCGAGTTTGTTAAATTCCAACCTCCAAGTAAAAAGTTATGCTCGTTTTAGTGAAGCCCTGTCGGGCAGACTCGACCTACTGATCCAATCGACGGACCATCGATTGAATAACGGCCCGTCAGTCCAGTCCGTCAGTCACTCCGACATCAATTAAGTCAGGGGTCTTTTGGTCTTTTCTTATTTCGTTTAACCCCTAAGATACGTCGTTTAGACCCTAAATCATGAGATTTTAGTCAGTTTAAGCCGAGAAACATAACTAGAACTTACCTTAGTCAAAATCATTAATCAAAACATAGAAAATTAGAATCAAGAGAGGAGAAAAAGGTCAAGAACCCTAGTTCAAGAACGCAACAAGGTTCCATCAGTTCCAGCCCCGAAATCGAAAGATTTCTTCGTGGAATTCGTCACCAGGTATGTGGGATTTCACTAATGGGTTCCTTTCGCCTATTAGGTCCCTAGAATTCAGTCAGATTCTTGATTCCATGATTATGAACAAACCTAGGGTTTCTAGAATTACAGTAGATCATCATGAATTAGTTATTTAGATGTTCCAAATCAAATTATCATGTTATTGCACAATTTATCGCATGAATTTCAGAACCCTAGCTATGTATTTCTTTAGTTCTTGAATTACACATGCTAGGTCAGATATTTTAGTATTCAGTTTTACATGCCTCAGTTTATGAATGCATTGTTATCAGATTAATTGTTGCATTCTCAGTTTGCATGTTCAGTTTAGAGCTATCCAGTATTTACAAAAATTCAGTCATAACCAGTTAACTACTTAATTCATTGGGAGTAGCATAATACCAAGTAGGACTAGGGTTCAGCGTACCCATATAGTCCCAGAACTACGAGCCACGTAGGTGTAAGTCTCCTCTGTGGGAAACATCAGTTTAGTGATCACACCAGTATGCCTTTATACCTCTGGCAGGGTATATTGGGTCCTTTCGATGGGGCGTATACATCGGACTCCACATTTAGCTCATGTGGTTTTATGTCGGTTATTAGTAGCTCCCACAGTTCAGTCATACTCTATTGCATTGACCACATTTACAGTTCATTCAGTATTCAGTCAACATGTTATAAATTGGTCATTGCATTCAGTTAGCTCAGTATTCAGTATCTATATCATGTTCAGATTATTTCATTGCTTTATTGCTTTGTTCAATTATATGTTCTTTCAGCTTTACTCTATCCTGCATGCTCAGTACCTTTCAAGTACTGACGCATACGTGCGCTACATCTTCTCGTGATGTAGGTTCAGGTTCTCAGCATCCAGATCACGCTTAGATCGATTCCCGATCTTCAGTTCAGCAGCATCAGTAGTGAGTCCTCATTCTTCGAGGACTAGTGACATGTTTATCTTTATCGATTTTAGTCTTTAGTTTCAGTTTTGCTAGACCTAGTTGGGGCATGTCCCAATATTTCTAGTCAGTTTAGAGGCTTATTTCAGACATAGTTAGATTCAGCTTAGTATTTTGAATTTTATATTTCTTTTGTGTTAAACTCTCAGATTTGATATATTCAGTTATAGTATATGGGTATTCCCTATCTTTTCAGATTTATTTATGAATTAGCTTCCGCATCAATTTATTATCTTTAGTATGCTCATGATCATGCCACCAGAGTTAGCTTGGTATCACTTGTGGTCGTAGGTCCTGTGTTCGCGTCTCGGGGGTAGCTCGGGGCGTGACAAACTTGGTATCAGAGCATTAGGTTTAAGTGTCCTAGGATGTCTGAAAAGCCGCACTAGGTAGAGTCATTTTCATGGATGTGTAGTGCGCACCACATCTAATGAGAGCGAGGCTACAAAGTGTCTTTAGGAAAAATCTTCATTTTCTTGTTACTCTTATCGTGCGTAAGGTATGATCTAAATTCCATTCTAACTCGGCGTTCTACGTTTCAGTGATAATGCCTCCTCGTAGAGCTTACGCCAGGAATGCGAATGCCAGGAACGCAAACGCTGCTCCTCCAATTCCAAATCAGGAAGTCTTAAATGTTGAATTCAGGAATGCCATTCAGATGTTGGCTCAGAGTGTCGCTAACCAGAACAATCAACGAGTTCAAACTCATGTGAATGCAAATGGTGGATCAGCAGCAGCAAGGGTCCGTGACTTTGTTAGGATGAGTCTGCCTGAGTTTTTAGGATCGCAGACTGGTGAAGATCCCCATAATTTCTTGGATGAGATCAAGAAGATCTTTGAGGTGATGCAGGTCACTGGGAATGATCGGGTTGAGTTAGCATCTTACCAACTTAAGGATGTAGCTCATATCTGGTATACTCAGTGGAAGGAGAACAGGGGTACAAATGCTGCTCATATTACTTGGGAATGTTTCAGCGAAACCTTTCTGGATAGGTTTTTCCCAATAGAGTTGAGAGAAGCAAGGGCCCATAAATTTATGAACTTAAGGCAGGGTAACATGACTGTCCAAGAGTATAGGCTCAAGTTTAACCAACTCTCCAGCTATGCTCCTCACATGTTTGCTGATTCCAGGGCTCAGATGAATAAGTTTTTGTATGGAGTGTCAGACTTAGTGAAGACAGAGTGCAGAAATGCTATGTTATTGGGAGACATGAACATCTCTAGGCTCATGACTCATGCTCAACAGGTTGAGGGTGATAAGCTTATGGAACATGCTAAGGAGACTAAGAAAGCAAGAACAGGAAACTACGAGTATTCCCAACAGAAATTGGGTAGTGGAAATCGCTCGCAGTTTCAGCAGAAGTCTTCGACTCCAGCCCCTTCATCAGCTAATGTTCCATACCCCAGGTTCCGTAATGATCAGAAAGGTAGGGCGTCAGGTTCTAAGTCTCAAGGTAGTGTTTCAGGCACCAAATCGTACCCAACTTGCCCGAAATGTAGTAAGAACCATCCGGGCGAGTGCTTTGCAGGTAAGGAAGGATGTTTTGGGTGTGGTCAGTTTGGTCATAGATTGAAGGATTGTCCTTCTAGACATGGTCAAGGAGGAAATAATGGTAGAACTCAGTCTACAACTTCAGCAGCACCAGCAGGTCGCCCGACTCAGCAGGGTAACTTATCTGGTACAGGTGGCGGACATCGCCAAAATAGGCTTTATGCTCTTCAGGCTCATCAAGATCAGAAAGATTCTCCTGATGTAGTCACTGGTATGTTACGAGTCTTTGATCTTGATGTTTATGCATTGTTAGATCCAGGGGCTACTTTGTCTTTTGTAATTCCTTACATAGCAGTCCAATTCAGTGTTAGCCCAGAAACTCTTTCAGAACCTTTCTCAGTCTCTACTCCAGTCGGTGACCCAGTTATAGCTAGACGGGTATACCGAAATTCCCGTGTCACAGTCTCTCAGAAAGTCACCTCAGCAAATCTTGTAGAGTTAGAAATGGTAGACTTCGATGTCATTCTAGGCATGAATTGGTTACATTCCTGTTATGCTTCAATCAATTGTAGAACTAGGATTGTTTGTTTTCAATTTTCAGACGAACCAATCCTAGAATGGAAGGGTAGTAGCTTAGCGCCTATGGGTTGATTCATTTTTTACCTTAAGGCTAGAAAGATGATCTCTAAGGGTTATCTCTATCATCTAGTTTGGGTTAAGGATTCTAGCTTCGAAACCTCAACTCTTGAGTCAGTTCCAGTGGTTAATGAATTTCCAGAAGTGTTTCCAGAAGATCTTCCCAGAGTTTCTCCCAATAGGGAAATCGACTTTGGAATTGATCTCATTCCAGATACCTAGCCTATCTCTATTCCTCCTTACAGAATGGCTCCAGCTGAGCTTAAGGAATTGAAAGAGCAGTTGAAAGACCTTCTAGATAAGGGCTTCATCAGACCTAGTATTTTGCCATGGGGTGCACTAGTGTTGTTCGTAAAGAAGAAAGATGGTTCTCTCAAAATGTGTATTGACTATAGGCAGTTGAACAAGGTCACAATCAAGAATAAGTATTCCATCCCCAGGATTGATGACTTGTTCGACCAACTTTAGGGTGCTAGTCATTTCTCGAAGATAGACCTCAGATCAGGTTATCATCAGCTTACAGTCAGAGATAGTGACATTCCGAAGACAACCTTCAGAACTCGGTATGGTCATTACGAATTTGTAGTTATGTCATTTGTACTAACCATCGCTCCTGCAGCTTTCATGGATTTGATGAACAGAGTGTTCAAGCAGTACTTGGACTTGTTCGTTATCGTCTTTATTGTTGATATCCTCACTTACTCTAGGAATGAGGAAGAACATGCAAGTCATTTGAGTGTTATTCTGCAAACTCTCAAAGATCGCCAGTTATATGCAAAATTTAACAAGTGCGAGTTTTGGTTACAATCAGTTGCCTTCCTTGGGCATATTGTGTCTAGTGAAGGAATTCGAGTAGATTCCCAAAATATAGAAGCAATGAAACAATGGCCCAGACCTACCTCTGCTACAGATATTAGAACTTTCTTGGGTCTAGCAGGTTATTACAGAAGGTTTGTGGAAGGATTTTCATCCATAGCCTCACCATTGACTAGGTTGACTCAGAAAAAGGTTAAGTTCCAGTAGTCAGATGATTGTGAGAAAAACTTTGCAGAACTGAAAACTAGGTTGACTACAGCTCCGGTCTTGACTCTACCAGAGGGTTCAGATGGTTATGTGATCTATTGTGATGCATCCAGGGTCGGCCTAGGTTGTGTGTTGATGCAACGAGGTAAGGTTATAGCTTATGCTTCCAGACAACTTAAGGTACATGAGAAGAATTATCTAACTCATGACCTCGAGCTTGTAGCAGTGGTGTTTGCACTCAAGATTTGGAGACACTACTTGTATGGTGTTCATGTAGATGTGTTCACAGACCATAAGAGCCTTCAATATGTGTTCACCCATAAAGAGTTGAATCTTCACCAGAGAAGAAGGCTAGAGTTCCTCAAAGATTATGATATGAGTGTTCATTACCATCATGGTAAGGCAAATGTAGTAGCAGATGCTCTTAGCAGACTATTCATGGGTAGTGTAGCACATGTTGAGGAAGAAAGGAGAGAGCTAGCAAAGGATGTTCACAGACTTGCTCGCCTAGGAGTTCGTCTTATGAGCATATCAGATGGTGGTGTAACTGTTCAGAATGGGGCAGAATCTTCTTTGGTAGTAGAGGTTAAGGAAAAGCAAGATAGTGATCCAATCTTGCTTGAACTTAAGGGTGCAGTCCCCAATCAGAGAGTGGAGGTTTTCTCCCAACGGGGAGATGGTGTACTTCGCTATCAAGGTAAATTGTGTGTTCCTGATGTGGGTGAATTGAGACAACATATTTTCGCAGAAGCCCACAATTCCAGATATTCTATTCATCCAGGCACCACTAAGATGTACCGTGATCTGCGGGAAATCTATTGGTGGAATGGTATGAAAAGAGATATAGCAGATTTTATGGCTAAGTGCCCCAATTACCAGCAAGTCAAGGTAGAACATCAGAAACCAGGAGGTATGACTCAAGAGATTAACATTCCTACTTGGAAGTGGGAAGTGATCAACATGGACTTCATCACAGGTTTACCTCGTACTCGCAGACAACATGACTCCATTTGGGTGATTGTTGATAGGGTTACTAAGTCTTCTCGCTTTTTGGCGGTCAAAACTATAGATTCGACCGAGGATTACGCCAAGCTTTACATTAATGAGATTGTGAGGTTGCATGGGGTTTCTTTGTCTATCATCTCAGATAGAGGTCCTCAGTTGACCTCTTATTTCTGGAAGTCATTTTAGAAGGGTCTTGGTACTCAGGTTAACCTTAGCACAACATTTCATCCACAAATGGGTGGTCAGGCAAAGCGTACCATTCAGACCTTAGAGGACATGTTGAGAGCTTGCGTGATCGACTTTAAGGATAGTTGGGATGATCACCTTCCTCTGATTGAGTTCGCCTACAACAATAGTTACCATTCCAGCATTCAGATGACCCCTTTTGAGACATTGTATGAGAGTAGATGTAGATCTCCAGTTGGTTGGTTTGAAGTAGGTGAAACATCCTTGATAGGACCAGATTCGGTCCTTGATGCTATGGAGAAAGTGCAACTCAATAGAGATAGACTTAAGACTGCTCAGAGTCGCCAGAAGTCTTATGCAGATGTAAGAATAAGGTAACTAGAGTTCCAAGTTGATGATTGGGTTTTCCTGAAATTGTCACCTATGAAGGGGGTGATGAGATTTGGCAAGAAAGGGAAGCTCAGTCCCAGATATGTAGGCCCTTACCGGATCTTGAAAAGGATTGGTAAAGTGGCTTATGAGTTAGAGCTGCCAGTAGACTTAGCAGCAGTACATCCAGTCTTTCACATTTCTCTTTTGAAGAAGTGTGTGGGTGATCCAGCATCCATAGTGCCATTAGAGAGTGTGGCCGTGAAAGATAGCCTTTTATATGAGGATGTACCAGTAGAGATTCTCGATCGTCAGGTTAGAAGGTTGAGAAACAAAGAAGTCGCTTCAGTCAAGGTTTTGTGGAGGAGTCAGTCCGTAGATGGAGCTACTTGGGAAGCAGAAGCAGCCATGAAGTCCAAGTATCCTCACCTCTTTCCTTCCGATTCCATTCCAGCTTGAGGTAATAGTTCCTCTTCAGTTTTTCAGTCATTCATGCGTAAATTCAGTTTTAGAATCATGTTCCTTCAGTTTGTACTTGCATTTTCAGCGTATTTGTATGTTCTTGGAACTCAGTTCAGTTATAAATTCACTTCTCAGTGTTTAGTGGTAGGGATTGCAGCCCTCTCCCTCTATTTCAGCTAGTTTAGTCTTCATTCGAGGATGAATGGTCCCAAGGGAGAGATAATGTAACACCCCGTATCGGAAACGGACCAAAAATGCAAATTTTGAGAAGTTGCAGGTGCAACTTACGGTCACCATCCACGGACCGTAGGTCAGACCACGGCCCGTGCTGGTGGTCTGTGATTCACTACTGCAACCCCTCCCCAAACCAGCTCAGAAAATTGGCTAAGTCCCGACTCACGGACAGACCCACGGTCCGTAGATCAAACCACGGTTCGTGGTCTGTGTCCGTGGATCGAGACTTCCCTTACCCAGCCTTCGACACAAACTACGGTAGACCAGCATGGACCGTCATTCGATGCACGGTCCATAGGTCTGACGTAAGTGAGGGTCAGCAGTCAGTTAGATGAAAATTGTGGTTAAGTCAACTTCAAATGGTCATAACTTTTAGCACAAAATAAATTATGTGTCCCATGACCTATGGTTAGATAGATAATTGAATTATTTCCAACGCCACTGAGTTTGCTAAATATCGACCTCCGAGTAAAAAGTTATGCTCGTTTTAGTGAAGCCCTGTCGGGCAGACTCGACCTACAGATCCAATCGACGGACCATCGATTGAATGACGGCCCGTCAGTCCAGTCCGTCAGTCATTCCGACATCAATTAAGTCAGGGGTCTTTTCGTCTTATCCTATTTCGTTTAATCCTAAGATACGTCGTTTAGACCCTAAATCATGAGATTTTAGTCAGTTTAAGCCTAGAAACATAACTAGAACTTACCTTAGTCAAAATCATTAATCAAAACATAGAAAATTAGAATCAAGAAAAGAGAAAAAGGTCAAGAACCCTAGTTCAATAATGCAGCAAGGTTCCATCAGTTCCAGCCCCGAAATCGAAAGATTTCTCCGTGGAATTCGTCAACAGGTATGTGGGATTTCACTAGTGGGTTCCTTTCGCCCATTAGGTCCCTAGAATTCAGTCAGATTCTTGATTGCATGATTATGAACAAACCTAGGGTTTCTAGAATTACAGTAGATCATCATGAATTAGTTATTTAGATGTTTCAAATCAGATTATCATGTTATTGCTCAGTTTATCGCATGAATTTCAGAACCCTAGCTATGTATTTCTTTAGTTCTTGAATTACACATGCTAGGTCAGATATTTTAGTATTTAGTTTTACATGCCTCAGTTTATGAATGGATTATTATCAGATTAATTATTGCATTCTCAGTTTGCATGTTCAGTTTCGAGCTATCGAGTATTTACAGAAATTCAGTCATAACCAGTTAACCACTTAATTCATTGGGAGTAGCATAATATCGAGTTGGACTAGGGTTCAGCGTACCCATATAGTCCCAGAAGTACGAGCCACGTAGGTGTAAGTCCCCTCTGTGGGCAACATAAGTTTAGTGATCAAGCCAGTATGCCTCTATACCTCTGGCAGGGTATATTGGGTTCTCTCGATGAGGCGTATACATCGGACTCCACATTTAGCTCATGTGGTTTTATGTCGGTTATTAGTAGCTCCCACAGTTCAGTCATACTCTATTGCATTGACCACATTTACAGTTCATTCAGTATTCAGTCAACATGTTATAAATTGGTCATTGCATTCAGTTAGCTCAGTATTCAATATCTATATCATGTTCAGATTATTTCATTGCTTTATTGCTTTGTTCAGTTATATGTTCTTTCAGCTTTACTCTATCCTGCATGCTCAGTACCTTTCAAGTACTGATGCATACGTGCGCTATATCTTCTCGTGATGTAGGTTCAGGTTCTCAGCATCCAAATCACGCTTAGATCAATTCCCGATCTTCAGTTCAACATCATCAGTGGTGAGTCCTCATTCTTCGAGGACTAGTGACATGTTTATCTTTATTGCTTTTAGTCTTTAGTTTCAGTTTTGCTAGACCTAGTTGGGGCATGTCCCAACATTTCTAGTCAGTTTAAAGGCTTATTTCAGACATAGTTAGATTCAACTTAGTATTTTGAGTTTGATATTTCTTTTGTATTAAACTCTCAGATTTGATATATTCAGTTATAGTATATGGGTATTCCCCATCTTTTCAGATTTATTTATGAATTAGCTTCCGCATCAATTTATTATCTTTAGTATGCTCATGATCATGCCACCAGGGTTAGATTGGTATCACTTGTGGTCCTAGGTCCTGTGTCCGCGTCTCGGGGGTAGCTCGGGGCGTGACATGATGGGGCAGATTCTAATATGTACGAGAACTTCTCTGTCTTAGCCCAAAGACTAGGGGTTTACACAAATTGTGATTATGCTGAAGTAATAGATTTTTTTATAACACGGTGGAAATTGGAAAAGTTTGAGGGGTTGACAGGTGAGGCGAGGCGTGCACAAGATTTTGTGTGCAAATTTCCACTTATGATCAAGAAGTTGGAAAATCGAGCTAAGAAATCAGAGTCGCGTCGAGTGAAGTTTAGTTGGATTTTCAACAAAGAAATGAGTGTTTAGAGAAATTGATATGTAAGAAAGATGTAAAACAAAAGCGTCCGTTAAGCTGCTAAAATAAACTTATTTGACATGTATTTCTTAATAAAAGTGTTTTCTGAAAAAGTATTTAAGAGTATAATATAAATCTTATAAAACTAAATCATTTGAGAATTGTTTTTATTGTTAGTCTGTGTTTAATCAACAATGTCATAAGAGTTTGTTTGGTATTGTTGCAAAAAACTTCTTATTTTTAAAAGTATTTTTTTGAAATTAGCTTTTCAAAAAAGTGCTTTTAAAAAAACTAATTTGTGTTTGGTTAATTTATTTGAAAAATGCTTTTGGTAAGCAAATTGTGTTTAAGTAATCTTTTTTAAAAAGTGTTTTGAGAGTCAAATTATGCCAAAAAGATAAGTATCAACAAACTTTTAATATTAATTTTATTTTATATTGAGAAATTATTTTAAATACTAATTATCAAAATTTTAATTAAATTTTAATTTTTATTAAATTAAAATATACATATTCAAATTTTCAATTAATATTATACAGAAATATAAATTTTAAAAAATAAATATTGATGTAATATTAAGATGATGATTCAAATAGAATTCAAATATAAAGCAAAGTAAATTTTAAAATTAATCCACAAATTAGATCACTACATATGAAAAATTCACCACAAAAATAAATAAAGTTCTATTTTTTTTCCTTTTTCTAATCATACAAAAGTATTGTTATTACTTTATTTCTAATCCTATAAAATAATATATAAAATATAAAATAGTAATATGTAAACATAATTAAAAAAGCTTATTAATTTGTTTGTTAAACAATTCTCTCTCAGCTGAGCTCTGGCGCACATTAGTGTGCACTAACTTGCACCTAGTCGGAAATGGGGAGGGGACGACCACGCAGAGCAGCGCAAAGACATCACGAGGAAGAAATACTTCATGGCATTAGCATTAGCACTAATAAAAAAATGCAGGCAGCAAAACAAAAGTTTGAGACAACTCTGAACACTCCAGAAGGAACCAACAATATTTCGGAGGTGAAATCAGATAAAAGCAAAGGGAACTGCAAGGGAGGAACAATGGCCGGAATTAACGCAATATAGAGGAATTGGAAGAAAAAACAGCCAATCCTTGAATGGAATGAATGGAACAATAACAGAGGACATATCTGCAATTAAGCTGAATATGCCTAAAAAAACACCGGAGAAACCATGGGCGAACTTGTTTGCTACGAATCCTATGGCTGCTAGAGGTATGAATCTAACTTGCATACCTCTAATAATTGTTGAAGGAGAAAAGGTCGTGGAAATATTGGCTGAGGAATAGCTCAAGATGAAGTGAAATGGAAACCTTCAATGGCTGTCTATGTGGTGTGTATTGCACCATCAATAGGAGCTATGGAGAGATTCATTCTAAGTCAGAGTAATTTCTCTAGTAAACTAGTGGTACTGTATCATGATGATGAATACTTTGTCATAAGGTTTGCAAATGAGGAAGAAAGGGATATAGTTTTATGTTCAGGACCTCATTATTTACTAAGGAGACCAATTATTATGAAGACATAGGATCCAAATTTTAACTTTAAGGAGGAAATCCTCACTACAATTTCATTGTGGGTCAAGCTTCCGAACTTGCCTTTAAACTGCTGGAACTCTGTTGTGCTTAGTAAAATAGGTAGTAGTCTGGGGAAGCCTTTGTATGCAGATGAATGTACTACACAAACAAGTAGAATCTTCTTTGCTCAAATACTTGTTGAAATGGACATAACAAGGATACTACTTACTGTGATCAAGATTCAGGATCCAAAGGGGAGAGTTATTGAGCAACAAGTTAGGTATGAGTGAAAGCCAGCTTTCTGCCAGAAATGCTTACAAGTGGGACATTCTTGTGATAAACCAGGAGTACCACCACCAAAGAAAGGGAAGGGTCAAGGGCCACAGAAGGAATGGAAGCCAGCAACAGGAAAGGAACTAGTTAAGGACAGTGATCAACAGACTATTGAAAAATTGACACCGGACCAGGAAGAATGGCAAACTGTGAGGCGTAGAGTAGCAAAGAAAGGGGTAATACATACTGATTATACTGGACATGATGGCAATACAAATACTAAGGACACTATCTGTGCAACTGGGCAACATAGTGGAAGACTAGAGGTTGTTACTCATGAGGCACCACCAAGAGGTCAAACATAAGGAATTGAGGTTGTTCGTTAAGAGGAATAAAGTAACTATTATAGCAATTTTAGAACATAGAGTTAGAAAAGAGAAAGATGGGAGTATTATCAATAAAATAATGCTAGGATAGGAGTGGTGCACAAATGATACAAATGAAATTAGAGGCAGAATTTGGGTTGTATATGTCACGCCCCGAGAGTATACCCTAGGCGGGACTGGCACTCGGAGACCATTGCTGGCCCCAAGCGAACCCTTGGTCTGGCACACTTAACTCAGTGGAAGGTTTAACTCAAATAAACAGTCTTAAATAACAACTTAATGAATAATAAACTGGCCAAATTGGCACTTAGGTCATTAAATAACATCTGAAAGATAAAGAAAGACATCTGCACTAATAACTATCTGAATGTCTATGAAGCCTCTAAAATACTGATATGGATGTTGAGACAAACCCCACAACATCCTAATAAATGAAAGACTGAAAGCGAATAAAAGAGTCCTCTGAAATGCAAAGAGGCTTACCATTGACGCTGAGCTGCTCAACTGGATCAACGATGCGCCGGAATGCCCATCCTAGTTACCTGTGTCTGCTTTATAAAATGATGCAGGCCAACTGGCATCAGTACATTGAATGTACGAGTATGCGAGTTGGAATGCAAAAACAACATAGGCATGAAAGAATCTGAAAGAAACTGAAGAACTTACCTGGCTCAACTCAACTCAACCTGACTGAACTCGTTTCAATATAAAGCAGTTTAAAACAAGTGCAATGTAAAGAAAAGTTGTTTAAAAACATGATGTCAACTTTGTGTATATACAAGGATACAACAACTCTGAAATGAATGTAAAAATACAATAAACTGATGTATATAAAAATACAATAACTTCTGTGGGAGTTTCTCTAACCGACAACCATCACATAAGAGCTATAGTGATGATACAACGATCTACCTCACGCTGCCAGCGCATCCTATACCCGACCAAAGGTATAGAACCTGAACTGCCTAATGGATCCACTAATCTATTGCGAAAATGATTCATCCAAAAAATATCACCCTTTTCTACCCATGGTGGCTGCATGGTTTTATGGTGATGTGAGTTATCTGAACTCATGCTCGTCCCCAATTCAATGCTCAATAGTACTCCCAAAATATACTGGCTCTTATGTTTTCAAAACATACTTCTTCTGTTATTTGAGATTAGGGCTCAAAAACTTAGCTCAAAGGCTATCTTGGAAATCTCAGTTCCCCTTCTTGCTTTATTTAGAAAGCTATTACTCTTTTCTGAAAACTAGCCCGAAGGCTCTTTGGAAATCTCAGTTTCCGTTCTTTTCTAAATGTGAAAACATTTATAAACTCTTTGGGAATACTTAGTCCCCCAATACTTTTGAATAAAATGATCTTCAATCTTTACTCTATACTCTTTACTCAACTTGAACTTTAAGTCTTAAAACAAAGTTAAAACATTTGGAAAAGACATTTAGAAAAACTCTAAGAACTTATATTGACTTGACTCTTACTTCTCTTGACTTTAATCTTAACTTTCCTTGAATTGGATTATGGTTTCAAGGTTCATGATCTCATGTTTATGAATGATTTCATGATGTTTAGATTTACCTTAGAGTGTTGGAATCGACTAGGAAACATAGGTACATCACTTAGGAACAAGTATGAGAAGGTGAGGAAAGAATGGGGAGAACGGGCGTCCCTGGCGCTCTGAGAGGCGTGGGGCTCCAGCCCTAAAACTTCAGAGAAATTTATGTGGCGTACTGGCTGGCGCGACGCGCCAGAGGCCAAAGTTCGGAGGAACTTTTCTGGCGCTCTGGCAGGCGCGGCGCCCCAACCTTGCCCAAAAAACCTCTGACTTTTCTCTCTCGTTTTTCATCTCTAAAACTCTCTAAAGTCCCATGGTTCCTTCCCTAAACACTTAGTATCAGTTCTACCCTCAATATACAACCAATCTAACTCGAAAAATAATCCGAAAACCTGAATCAAATCAACCCCCAAGCATCAACAACTCAACCAAGAAGAATTTTGACAATCATTCTTCAAGAACTTCACTTCTTAGCATGTAAACAACTCCAAATCGCTGAATTGAAACAAGTTGCTGTGTGGGTGAACTAACCCAACACGAAAAAATCTCGCATACCTTAATAGGGATCACCCCCGACGAATTCCACTCTAAACTCTTGACGTTCTTGGCGAAATCTTGGCTTTTTTCCCTTTCTTTCTTCTTTTCTCTTTTCTCCAAGCCCTAAGCGTGAATTTAATTTTACTAATCTGACCAAAAAATAAGTTTTTACCCCAATAAATACCTAAAAATGAATTAGGAAATAAATTAGAGAAAAGACTACTTTACCCTTCCCTAACTCTGGATTGGGACTTTACTCAATCCAACAGCCCAACTTTCGAAAGGCATATCTCACTCATATGATGTCGAAATTGCGTAAACTTGGCGGCGTTGGAAATATCTCTCCAAGGGATTTCCAACCATATTAAGATCTGCTCCTAAATCATCCTGAGCTAGGAGTTATAGCCGTTTGAAAATGGCCAAAACTCACTTTCTTAACTTAGACAAAAATTTCCAGATTTCCTTATTCTTTCCAAAAATCAATATTTTCATATTTTAAACTCTTTATAGTCGTTTCTAGGTGTAAGATGTTACAATATCTCCCCCTTGGGAACATTAATCCCTGAAATAACTTTATTTCACTAAGCTAAGGGTGGTAACATCTAGTTCAAACACCCAACAAGTAAATGCAACAATCAACATGCTCATTCATATTCCAAAGAGTACTAAGAAGAGAATTAGTACCTTAATCTGCATTCCATCGGGATTCAAAGAGATGTGGATATCTCTTCTTCATCTTCCCAAGTAGCTTCCTTAACAAATTGGTTCCTCCAAAGGGCTTTGACTGAAGCTACTTCTTTGGTCCTCAACTTGCGAACTCGGCGATCTAAAATCTGAACTGAAATTTCCTCATAAGATAAGTTATCCTTAATCCCAACAATTTCAGTTGGTATAATCAATGAAGGATCTCCCATGCATTTCTTCAACATGGAGATGTGAAACACTGGATGAACTGTTGCTAACTCTTGAGGTAGCTCTAACTCATAAGCTACATTACCAATCCTCTTGATTTGCGATAAGGTCCAATATACCGGGGACTAAGTTTCCCCTTCTTACCAAACCTCATGAAACCTTCAAATAAACCCAATCATCTACTTCGAACTCTAATGGCCTTCTCCTAGCATCTGTGTAGGATTTTTGATGACTATGCGCTATTTTCAACCTCTCCTGAATCACGTTCACCTTCTCCATGACTTGGTGAACTAAATCTGGTCCTATCAACCCTGCTTCACCAACTTCAAACCATCCAATAGGAAATTTGCATCTTCTCCCATAAAGAGCTTCATATAGAGCCATCTGGATGCTAGAGTGGTAACTGTTGTTGTAAGCAAACTCAATGAGAGGTAGGTGATCATCCCAATTCCCTTTGAAATCAATCACACAAGCCCTCAACATATCTTCTAAAGTTTGAATGGTGCTCTCTGCTTGCCTATCTGTTTGAGGATGAAAATCGGTATTCAAGTTCACCTTTGAACCTAAACCTTTCTGAAAAGATTTTCAGAACTGTGCAGTAAATTGTGCATATCTATCTGAAATAATGGAGACTGGGACCCCATAAAGTATTACCACCTCATGAATATATATAACCTGGCATAATCCTCTGCTGAATGTGTAGTCTTTATCGGTAAACAGTGGGTTGATTTTGTCATTCTGTTGACAATCACCCAAATAGAGTTATGTTGTCTGCGAGACCTTGGTAAACCTGTGATGAAATCCATATTTATCATGTCCCACTTCCATTCCGAAAGTTCTATATTTTGAGCCAAACCACCAGGCCTTTGGTGCTCTACTTTCACTTGTTGGCAATTTGGAGATTTAGCAACAAACTCTGCAATGCCCTTCTTCATGCCATTCCACCAATACACTTCTCTCAAATCGTGATACCTCTTTATGGAACCCGGATGAATGGAATACCTGAAGCTATGACCTTCCTCCATGATCCTCTCTTGGAGTCCATCCACCATAGGTACGCACAAACTACCTTGATATCTCAATACATCATCTCCCTCTTGTTCAAAAGCTAATACTCTTTGCTTATGAACATTTGCCTTTAAGTCTAGCAAAATGGGATCTTTGTTTTGCTTTTATTACACTTCTGACACTAGTGATGATTCAGTCCCATTCGTCACCATTGTTCCTCTTTCTGTGGAATCCATCATTTGGACTCCTAAGCGTGCAAGTCCATGCACATCTTTCGTTAACTCTCTCTTTTCTTCATCAACATGGGCAGTACTACCCATAGACAACCTGCTCAAGGCATCATCAACAACATTAGACTTACCTGGGTGATAAAGAATATTTATGTCATAATCTTTGAGTAATTCTAACCACCTCCTTTGTCTGAGATTAAGCTCTTTCTGGGTGAACACATATTGAAGACTTTTGTGATCAGTGAATACATCAACATGCACACCATACAAGTAATGACACCATATCTTCAAAGCGAATACTACAACAGCCAACATTAAGTCATGGGTTGGGTAGTTCTTCTCATGAACTTTCAATTGTCTAGAGGCATAAGTTATGACTTTGCCATTCTGCATTAACACACAACCCAAACCAACTCTAGATGCATCACAATACACCACAAAATCTTGAGTACCTTCCAGTAAGGTTAAAACTGGGGCAGTAGTCAACCTCTTCTTCAATTCCTGAAAGCTTTTCTCACAAGCTTCAGAACTTTGAAATTTAATAGTCTTCTGAGTTAACTTCGTCAAAGAAGACAAAATAGACGATAACCCCTATACAAACCTTCTATAATAGCCAGCTAAACCCAAGAAACTCCTAATATCAGTTAGAGATGTGGGGTCTAGGCCAATTCTGCACTGCCTTAATTTTCTGAGTATCAACTTTAATCCCCTCTCCAGACACAATATGGCCTAAGAATGCCATAGATTAAAGCCAAAATTCACACTTAGAGAATTTAGCATACAACTCTTTATCTTTCAAAGTCTGAAGAACTATTCTGAGATAGCTAGCATGATCTTCTTCATTCCTTGAATAGATTAGTATGTCATCAATGAAGACGATAACAAACATATCTAAATAAGGTTTGAGGATTCTATTCATAAGATCCATGAACGCTGCTGCTGGTGCATTAGTCAAACCAAAAGACATGACCAAAAACTCATAATGACCATATCTGGTTTCAAAAGCTATTTTGGGAATATCACACTCCCTTACTTTCAACTGATGGTAACCTGATCTGAGGTCTATTTTTGAAAAATAAGAAGCACCCTGAAGCTGATCGAAAATATCATCAATTTTTGGAAGAGGATACTTATTCTTGATGGTAACCTTGTTCAATTGATGGTAATCTATACACATCCTAAGGGAACCATCTTTCTTTCTCACAAATAAGACCGAAGGACCCCAAGGTGAGACACTTGGTCGTATTAAGTCCATATCTAAAAGATCATTTAACTACTCTTTAACCTCTTTCAACTCTGCTGGTGCCATTCTGCATGGCGGAATAGAGATAGGACGAGTATCTGGAAGAAGATCTATACCGAAATCTATCTCTCTCAGGAGGGACTCCGGGAAGATCATCTGGAAAGATTTTTGGGAACTCTTTTACTACCGAAACTGACTGAATAGGAGGTACCTCAACACTTGAGTCATTAACTCGGACTAAGTGATAAACACACCCCTTAGAAACTAACTTCCTTGCCTTAAGGTACGAAATGAAACGACCCTTAGGCACTGCTGAACTGCTTTTCCACTCTAAGACTAGCTCATTTGGAAACTGAAACTTGACAACCCGAGTTCTACAATCAACTGAGGCATAACAAGCATAAAGCCATTCCGTACCAAGAATGACATCAAAGTCTACCATGTCTAACTCAACTAGATCAGCCATGATATTCTTATGATTGACAAAAATAGGACAATCACGATAGACTCTCTCTGCTAAAATGGACTTACCAACAAGCGTAGAGACACTGAATGGTTCACTAAGTTGCTCAAGAATAACATCAAAGTTCATAGCAACATAAGGAGTTACAAAAGATAAACTCGCTCTTGGATCTAGTAAGGCATAAATAATAAAGTCAAAGACTTGAATCATACCAGTAACAACATCTGGTGAATCCTCTTGCTCTTGGCGACTGTTGATAGCATATAAGTGGTTTGTTCCTCCGCCAGTACTGGAAGTAACCCCTCTAGGTGCAGCTCTGTCTGGTGGAGCAACTGAAGAATACTGGGCTCTATGGCCCCCATTAGCATTTCCCTGCTTGTTCTTCAGGAACTCTCGCATGAAATGCCCACTCTGACCACACTTGAAACAACTAGTGGAGCCCTCATGTCAAACACCTGTATGGTTTCTACCACACTTGGCGCATGCAGGAGGCTTACTACCTCCATATGCCGCACTACCCTGAGAATAAGCAGATGTAGCTCCGAAGTTCTAATTATTATACTCACCTTTGTTCTTAGGTGCATGTGCACTAGCAGATGACGGAGCAGGGCCCTTCTGTTTCTGTTGGAAGAATGACCGGTTGGCATTACTTTTCTGCTGCCCGAACTCATTCCTTGTCTTAGCTCTCTTGTTCTTGAATTCCTCTCTATCCCTTAGCTTCTCTTCCTCTACTTGCGGCACATAGACCATCAACCTCAAAATGTTCATGTCCCCAATAAGCATTGTTTCCCGACCCTCTTTACCCGATAGACGGAATAACCCAACAACAAACAGACTCATCATATTCCTTATGTCCGCAACCATTTCCGGAGCATAGCGAGACAGTTGGGTGAATTTCAACCCATACTAATGAACGCTTAGAGAATCCTGCTTAAGTGTGAGGAACTCACGTACCTTGGCCTCTTTCAGTTCTCGAGGAAAAAAACGCCCCAAGAAAGCCTCTTCAAAACAGGCCCAACTCGCAGGTGGCGTGTCCTCAGCTCTACCCCCTTTCCACTGATCTAACCAAGTCCTAACAACATTTTTCATCTGATATACAACTAGCTCAACTCTCACAGTGTCAGTAATATGCATCACATCGAACACCTTCTTCAGTTCATCAACAAAGTTCTCCAGATCCTCAGAAGTGCTTAAACTAGTGAAACTTGGAGGATTCATTCTCAAGAACTCTCGAATCCTTGAAGTGTCAGCCTTTTCTTGTCGAGCTCTTCTCTGCTGCCCAGCTTGGTTGGTCACAACTTGACTGAGCATCCTTATTGCCTCTCTGAACTCAACATTGGTGACTTTTCCTTGAGGTTGCACTTCAGGTGCATTGGGTAACTCTTGTTCCTCAACATTCCTCCTAGCTGGACGACCTCTGACTGCTCTTCGTAGAGGCATGGCTATCTGAAAACACACTCAAGCACGAATTAGAGGGAAACTTTTTAGAGATAAACTCTAACGCATGAAAAGAGTGTGAAAGAAGTGAGATAGTTCGTAAATGTTGCAGCCTCCTAATTATAGATGTGATGCGCTTCAAACCGATAACTAGGACTCTACAGACACGAATCCATAGACTTCCTAGAACTCTTGAACTCTGGGCTATGATACCAAGTTTGTCACGCCCCGAGCCTACACCCTAGGTGGGACTGGCACTCGGAGGCCATTGTTGACTCCAAGCGAACCCTTGCCCTGGCATACTTAACTCAGCGGAATACTTAACTCAAATAAACATTCTCAAATAACAACTTAAAGAATAATAAACTGGCCAAATTGGCTCTTAAGTCATCAAGCAACATCTGAAGGATAAAGAAAGACATCTACACTAATAACTATCTGACTGTCTATGAAGCCTCTAAAATACTGAGATGGATGTTGGGACAAACCCCACAACATCCTAATAAATGAAAAACTGAAAACGAATAGAAAAGTCCTCCGGAATGCAAGGACGTTCACCACTGACTCTGAGCTGCTCAACTGGATCAACGATGCGCCGGAATGCCCATCCTAGTTACCTGTGTCTGCATCATAAAATGATGCAGGCCAACTGGCATCAGTACATTGAATGTACGAGTATGCGAGTTGGAATGCAAAAACAACATAAGCATGAAATAATCTGAAAGAAACTGAAGAACTTACCTAGCTCAACTCAACTCAACCTGACTGAACTCGTTTCAATATAAAGCAGTTTAAAACAAGTGCAATATAAAGAAAAACTGTTTAAAAACATGATGTCAACTCTGTGTATATACAAGGATACAACAACTCTGAAATATATGTAAAAATACAATAAAGTGATGTATATAAAAATACAATAACTTTTGTGAGAGTTTCTCTAACCGACAACTATCACATAAGAGCTATAGTGATGATACAACGATCTACCTCACGCTGCCAGCGCATCCTATACCCGACCAAATGTATAGAACCTGAACTGCCTAATGGATCCACTAGTCTATTGCGAAAAGGATTCATCTAAAAAGTATGACCCTTTTCTACCCATGGTGGCTACATGGTTCTATGGTGATGTGAGTTATCTGAACTCATACTCGTTCCCAATTCGGTGCTCAATACTACTCCCAAAATATACTGGCTCTTATGTTTTCAAAACATACTTCTTCTATTTTGAGATTAGTGCTCATAAACTTAGCTCAAAGGCTATCTTTTAAATATCAGTTTCCCTTCTTACTTATTTAGAAAGCTATTACTCTTTCTTGAAAACTAGCACGAAGGCCCTTTGGAAATCTCAGTTTTCGTTCTTATTTAAATATGAAAACATTTATAAACTCTTTGGGAATACTTAGTCCCCCAATATTTTTGAAGAAAATGAACTTCAATCTTTACTCTATACTCTTTACTCAATTTGAACTTTAAGTCTTAAAACAAAGTTAAAACATTTGGAAAAAACTTTAGGAAAAACTCTAAGAACTTATCTTGACTTGACTCTTACTTCTCTTGACTTTGATCTTAACTTTCCTTAGATTGGATTATGGATTCAAGGTTCATGATCTAATGTTTATGAATGAATTTATGATGTTCAGATGTACCTTAGAGTGTTGGAATCGATTAGGAAACATAGGTACATCACTTAGGAACAAGTACGAGAAGGTGGGGAAAGAATAGGGAGAACTGGCGTCCCTGGCGCTCTGAGAGGCGCGGGGCTCCAGCCCTCAAACTTCAGATAAATTTTTGTGGCGTATTGGCTGGTACTATGCGCCAGAGGCCAAATTTCAAAGGAACTTTTCTGGCGCTTTGGTAGGCGCGGCGCCCCAACCCTTGCCTAGAAAACCTCTGACTTTTCTCTCTCGTTTTTCATCTCTAATACTCTCTAAAGTCCCATGGTTCCTTCCCTAAACACTTAGTATCAGTTGTAACCTCAATATACAACCAATCTAACTCAAAAAACAACCCGGAAACCTGAATCAAATCAACCCCCAAGCATCAACAACTCAACCAACAAGAATTTTGACAATTGTTCTTCAAGAACTTCACTTTTTAACATGTAAACAACTCCAAATCGCTGAATTGAAACAAGTTGTTGTGTGGGTGAACTAACCCTATACAAAAAAATCTCACATACCTTAATAGGGATCACCCCCGACGAATTCCACTCCAAACGCTTGATGTTCTTGGCGAAATCTTGGCTTTTCTCCCTTTCTTTCTTCATTTCTCTTTTCTCCAAGCTCTAAGTGTGAATTTAATTTTACTAATCTGACCCAAAAATAAGTTTTTACCCCAATAAATCCCTTAAAATGAATTAGGAAATAAATTAGAGAAAAGACTACTTTGCCCTTCCCTAACTCCGGATTGGGACTTTCCTCAATCCAACATCACAACTTTCGAAAGGCATATCTCACTTATATGATATTGAAATTGCGTAAACTTGGTGGCGTTGGAAAGATATCCCCAAGGGATTTCCAACCATATTAAGATCTTCTCTTAACTCATCCTGAGTTAGGAGCTATGGCCGTTTGAAAATGGCCAAAACTCACTTTTTTAACTTAGAAAAAAATTTCCAGATTTCCTTATTCTTTCTGAAAATCAATATTTTCATATTTTAAACTCTTTATAGTCATTTATAGGTGTGAGATGTTACAATATGGAATCCTAATATGGTCAAATTCATAAGGGTGGAATCATCTGTTCAATATGTACATGGCCTGGTAGATATGCAGCAAAGTGGTTTTAAGTTTCTATTCATAGCAGTGTATGGCCTGCACAACATAGCTACCAGGAGCTCATTATGGGAAAAGGTAAAACAGCTGAGCACACACATCAGGGAACCATGGCTGATCATGGGAGATTTTAACTCAATTTTGGCACAAGAGGATAGACCCATTGGGAGTCGAGTACAGTTGGCAGAAACCAAAGATTTTAGAGAATGCATGATTCACAGTATCACAGAATGGAGGAATTCAAGGGGTGTGGAATAATCTGAAGATTGTAAGAAGAGAAATGGAACATTTAAACAAAAAAAAAGTATGTAGGGGTCACAGGAAAGGTCCAATAGCTACGAAGAGAACTTGTGGCCAAACAGAATCAAATGCAAAATACACCTATTCCACAACACATGATAGAAGAAGAGAAGGAGATGAGGGCACAATTGACCAAATGGAGCTTGATTGAAGAGTCCATTTATAAGCAGAAGTCTCGAATGCAATGGCTCAAATTGGGGGACTCAAACACTGCATATTTCTTTGCAAGTATGATAGGAAGGAAAACTAATAATCAAATCACAATGCTCACCAAAGAAGATGGCACAATCATAAGGAATTTATATGACATTACAAAAGAAGTTGTGGGTTTTTTCAAAGGGCTGTTAGGAAAATCAACTTCACCCATGCCAACCATGCAACCAACAACAATGAGAGATGACCCTGTGCTCACCAGAACATAACAACTTGCACTCATATAACCTTTTACTGCAGAGGATGTTCTAACAACACTCAAAGGAATTGATGATAATAAAGCACCAGGAGCAGATGGTTTCAATGCACACTTTTTCAAACAAGCATGGACAACTATAGGAGATGAGGTAACAGATGGTGTATTACAATTCTTTCAAACCAATGAGATGTATGGCCCTGTTAACAGAACTTCTGTAACTTTGATCCCAAAAGTACAACACCCTAGCTCCATTAAAGAATATAGACCTATTTCATGTTGTACCACATTATACAAGATAATTTCTAAAATGCTTACACAGAGGTTACAAGTTGTAATGAACTATCTTGTGGATCCTAGTCAGACTGCTTTTGTACCAGGTAGAATGCTGAATGATAATATGATATTAAGTCATGAACTAGTGAATGGGTATGGAAGGAAAGGAATTTCACCTAGGTGCATGTTTAAAATTAATATGCAGAAGGCTTATGACTCTTTACAATGGCATTTTCTGGAAGAAGTCCTAGTTGGGTTGCAAATACCTACACAGTTTATAAAATGGATAATGAGATGTGTTAAGACAGTCTCCTATTCTATAATGATAAATAGTAGTCCAGCAGGCCTTTCCAAGAAAAAGAGGGGTGATACAAGGGGATCCACTATCCCCGTATCTATTTGTGCTAGCCATGAAGTATTTCACTACACTACTGAAGTCACTAAGGGACAACAAATTCAAGTTTCATCCAAGACGCCACAAACAACAGATCATACAATTGAGTTTTACTGATGATCTTCTTTTGTTCAGTAAAGGAGATGTCCAATCAACTGTCATCTTGTATGAATACTTTCAACAGTTTTCACAAGCATCAGGTTTAATAGCAAATTAGGCCAAAAGTTGTGTGTATTTTAGTGGAGTGCCAGAATAAGAACAACAGTTGATATTGCAGCATATAGGCTTCACAAAAGGCAATTTACCTTTTATGTATCTTGGAGTCCCTCTAAGCTCCAAAAAAATATCAATAAGCCAATGTCAACCACTGCTAAACAGGATGCTGGGAAGAATCAACACATGGACTGTGAAATTTCTAACTTATGAAGGGAGGCTCTAGCTAGTGCAAAGTGTGCTAACTTCCATTCAAGCATTTTGGGCACAAATATTTTTACTCCCAAAGAAAGTGTTGCAGCAGGTAGAAGCTATATGCAAGAGATTCCTACGGAATAGTGATACACAAACTAAAGGGAAAGCTCTTGTAGCATGGGATACAATTTGTTGTCCAAAAAGTTGCTGGAAGCCTGAATATTACAGATGTGTATGTGTGGAATAAAGCAGCAATACTCAAGTATCTGTGGAATTTAGCTAAGAAAAAAGATAAGTTATGAATTGTATGGGTCCATACTTACTACATCAAAGATATAAGACCATGGGAAGTACAAGCTAATCAAGCTTCTTGGGTTGTGAGGAAAATACTACAAGCAGGGCATTGGGTCTCAGAAGCTGGATTACAAGTGACAGAGGTGATGGAGGCAGAATGCAATCAAGGATATGTATAAAAAAACTTAGAGGTGAACTAAGCAAGGTGCCATGGAGAAGAATGATTTGCAATAACCAAGGAAGTCCTAAATGGACCTTCATCCTGTACTTGACTATACTAAGGAGATTGTACACAAAAGACAGGCTAGACAAATGGGGGATTCACACTGATTCAATTTGCTCACTGTGTAAAGCAGAACCAGAAACATATCAGCACCTATTTTTTTGCATGTAATATGGCAAAGGTTACTTCGTTGGTTGTCCATCAACAGAAGCAGTGCAGAGTGGAATGAAGGGCTAAAATGGACTACACTACATGCTAACAGGAAAACTATACTAGTATGAAGTATACAAAATGACATTGGCTGTAGCTGTTTACTACATTTGGCTAGAAAGGAATTACAAAATTTTCCAGCAAAGGGAGAGGACCATAGAGGAGATTACAAAACAAATCATTCAGGAAATTCATTGTAGAAGTAGCATGACTCCTAGAATGGCTAATGCAATGCAGAATTTAAATTTCTATCCTTAGTAGGTTTTCTAGCATAAGAGCCTGGTTAAGGCAAGGGTGATGGGCTTTGAGACTTGGGAATATGTCCATGTCCTAAGCTTCAAATTTGTACATCTTGAAAATCTGGTAATATAATTACATGCAGTTACCAAAAAAAAACTTATTATATAAAAATAAAAAATAAAATTTCAAATGAAACTTAACCAAACTTATGCGATATGTTAATTAATTAATAAGAGATAAATTGATAAATCTGTATAAATGACAGGGATATTTTGGTCATGAAAAAAAATATTCTGCGCTTCCGCATTTACTTTTTTTAAGAAGCAGAAATTTTAAGTTTCTTACCAACAACAAAAAAAGTGTTTCTGCTTCCATTTAAAAACAATTAATGATTTCCCAAATACCTTAATTTTTATTTTTTTTTTAAAAATACTTATTTCTCAAAATAAATTTTTTTGGTCTTCCAATAGCAATGTCAAACATGCTTTAAGTGCTAAATTAAAAAAAAAAAAAAAAGAAAGAAAGAAAGAAGAAGTTCATGATCTCTATATTCTCCAACATATCATGATTGGGATGGCTTGAAGCATCAATTTATGAATGCTATTCTGAGACTTCATATCCCACCATAAGGAGCCTCCTTGGATGAACTTGAGTTACATATAAAATAGGGATAAGGGTCTGAAAAATACTTCAACTTTGGCCGAAATTGTTGTTATGATACCAAACTTTATGGATGACCTATTACCCCCCTAAACTATTTAATAGTGTATTTTTTACCCCCTGAACTATTTAATAGTGTATTTTAAAGGTATATATGTGCCCACGTGGACACATTACTATTTATAATTTTGCATTATTTTTTATGTCCATGTGGACAAATATATATGTTTAAAATACGGTATTAAATAGTCTAGGGAGGTAATAGGTACTCATGAAAATTTAGTATCGCAACAACAAATTCGACCAAAATTGTGGTATTTTTCAGACTCTTATCCCTACAAAATAAGGGAGAACTAGACTCTAAGCAACAACAAAAATGTAACCACTCTGGGATGCACATTCACTATAAATATTGAGATATATACTATTAACCATGAGATTTATATTAGTAATCATGTGTTTTGATATTGTATTTGTTATAGAACAAACCTCCTAGTCAATTTGATTATTTTTTTTCTAAATATATAAAATAATATATAAAATATAAAATAGTAATATGTAAACATAATAAAAAAACTTATTAAATAAAAATAAAAAATTAAATTTCAAATGAAACTTAACCAAGCTTATGCGATATGTTAATTAATTAATAAGAAATAAATTGATAAATCTGTATAAATGATAGGGATATTTTGGTCATGAAAAAAAATAATTTTATGCGCTTCTGCATTTATTTTTTTTAAGAAGCAGAAATTTTAAATTTCTTACCAACAACAGAAAAGGTGTTTCTGCTTCCATTTAAAAACAATTAATGATTTCCCAAATACCTTAATTTTTCAAAAATTACTTTTTTTCTCAAAATAAATATTTTTGGCCTTCCAACAACAATGTCAAACATGCTCTAAATGTTAAATTACAGAAAAAAAATGAAAAAATAAAAAGAAAGAAGAAGTTCATGATCTCTATAATTTCCAACATATCATGATTGAGATTTATATTATTAAACCATGTATTTTGCTATACTCCCTCCATTCCATATTAGTTTAATTTTTGAGGCATTTTTCATTTTTTAAATTAACTTAATTGTTCAGTTTTCAAGACTACTTTTAGAGTGTTTTTCCAATTTTACCCTTCATTAGTTAGTATTGGAATTAGTGATTAATTAATAATTAGTTATTTTAATCATAAATTTGACATTAATTAATAAGGGTAAAAATGGAAAATTATGTTCAATTTATGTCTTAATCTACTTTTTTAAAGGGTGTGAAACACCTCAAAAATTAAATTAATATGGAACGGAGGGAGAAATATTTATTATAGAACAAACCTCCTAATCAATTTGATTAATACACTCGTTTGAAATTTGAGGGGATATGATTCTCAGGTTCCATTAAAAGGATGAAAATACACAAACAATATTATTGTCTTGGAGCCATTTTAAGACATTACTCAAATCAGTTCCTACAAGATTTAATTATCTACGAATTATGCATCTAGCAACGATATAGCAAAATATAGGTTTCCGGGGATCAGGACTTTACTTGGACTCCGATGAACAGCAGATAATATGTTTGTTAAGACTGAAATAATTAGGTGTCATGCGAAAGCTATCAAAACAAACCTTAAAAGACCACGAGTAAAAAATAAATGAGAAATATATCAAATGACACAAATTTAATATGGTTTGGTCAACCAACCTACATCCACAAAAGGAAATGAGCAATCCACTATATAAATATATGAGAATACAAACTATAAAGAGAAATAACCTCACACAATTCACTCGAAATAAAAAGAGGCGATTGGTGATTTTGACGTCATAACATCTATAGATGAATTAGGTCACTTAGCATGACTAACATCATGCTTTCCCAAGAAATTGTCTGAGGTATTAATGTGATTATCAAGCTTGACATATTTAACGTTTACGATATAGTCACATAGCCTTTCACATGCAATTCTCTTATTGGCTGCTTGTTTGTCATTAAATTTTAAAATAAGGGCATTTTGGTCATTTCTCTAGCAAGCTGATATGCATTTAGATACGTCTCTTACATTCTTTGCTGTTGAGTAAATACATAGTGGCTCTTCTTCTCAGATGCTATCACATGTATTGGATATCATCTTCCTTTAATTGGTTAAGAATTCAAGAGCCTTCAAGTTAATCTCAGGTTTTACCTTCCAAATACAAGTATTTTTAATTTATACTATGTTACAATATAATTTTTTGTTAAAGATTATTGTCACCTCTCATGTGTAGCGGAACCATGTTGTAGAGCAATAAAAGAAGGAATAAAGCTATTGCACGAAGATATTTGTATTTTGATGGAAATGAATCACTTCGCTGTGTTAAAATTTTGATTTTGAATATAGGGTTTGTGGTATGGACAAAAACCGCCCCCACTGGGAACATAATCAGAACTAATTGTTACAAAATGAGATATTTCTAGATGTTTTTTTGTTTAATTGTTATTTTCTTAAATATTATGTTAAGTATGTAAAGGAAAGGTAGTCCTTGTTTTATGGAATATGTTTTGTAAGAAAGTCAATAGTGGTTGGATATGTATGGTCCTCTACTAACTTTGGAAAAGCTTATGTAGATATATGTGTATGCTTTTAAAAAGCTGAATAATGAATGAAAGTTTCTGCTGCTGAACCTTATTTTTTTCCTCTAAAAGTTGCAAATCCTAACAGTGGTATCAGAGCCCTTCATCTTGAGGGATCTGTGAAGGCAAGAAGACTAAGGTTTTTTCTCCTTCTAAGGTGAGAGCTGAGCAGTAGTAACATGACATCCAACAACTTCTTGGGTGCAGGCCCTCCTATGTTTACAGGAGAAAATTATCACATATAGGTGATAAAGATGAAGGCTTATCTCAAAGCTCTTAGTCTATGGGAAACCATTGAAAGTGAAGATGATCCTCTTCCACTTGGACCAAATCCAACAGTTGCACAAATGAAGATTTATGAAGATGCGAAGTCAAGGAAACCCAAGGCTCTCACATGTCTTCATTCAGCACTTTCAGATGTGATCTTCACAAGAATAATGGCTTGTGAAACACCTAAAGAAGTATGGGAGAAGCTAAAAGAGGAGTTCGATGGAAGTGACAGGGTGAAGACTGTTAAACTCTTAACTCTCAAAAGAGAATTTGAGATGTTAAGGATGAAAGAAGGAGATACTGTGAAAGAGTATTCTGCCAAACTTATGGAGATTATAAACAAAGTAAGACTGTTTGGTGAAACCTTTCCAGATTCAAGGGTGGTGGAGAAGATGATGATAAGCTTACCAGTAAGGTTTGAGTCCAAGATTTCAGCAATAGAAGAATCTTGTGATTTGAAGACTTTATCTGTGGCAGAACTGATCAGCAAGTTGCAAGCCCAAGAACAAAGATCAAGTATAAGAGATGAAGAAGTAGCAGAAACGGCATTTCAAGCACAACATAAAGGCAAATAGCCTATGAAGGACAATAGAAGGATGGAAGGAGATAAATTAGAAAAGGGAAAACCAAGGAAGGAATCTTCAAAGAGAAGGAAGTTTCCACCTTGCAGCCACTGTAAAAGAACCAATCATCAAGAAAAAGATTGTTGGTTCAAAGGAAAGCCACCGATTAGTGTAGATTCTGTAGAAAGATGGGTCATATTGAGAAAAATTGCAGGGCTAGGCAGAATCAACCACAACCAAACCATGTGCAGCAGGCAAATTTTGTTGAAAAGTCTGAAAATGAAGAAGAAATCCTGTTTATGGCTTCTCATGTAGAAAACACAGCCAACAAATCCTCATGGTTCATAGATAATGGATGTACGAGTCATATGTCACACAATGAGCTCTTGTTTCACACACTTGACAAGTCATTCAAAGCTAAAGTTAGGATGGGAAATGGTGAAATGGTTGATGCACATGGAAAGGGTTTAGTTTCCTTTCAGACTACACAAGGTACAAAGTTTTTACATGATGTGTTGTATGTTCCTTCTTTAGCATGTAACTTGTTAAGTGTGGCTCAAATGATGTCTAAAGGCTATTCCTTATTTTTTAAGGACAAACATTGTTTGATTTTTTACTCTGAAGATAGTTTGATTGTTAAAGTAAGAATGGTGGATAAAACTTTTCCTTTAGATGGGAGGTTGATAGTGCAAATTTTGCATGTAAGGATGAGTGATGGTTGTGGCACAAAAGATATGGTCATTTTAACTATGCTACTTTAAAGTCTATGTATGAAAAGGGCTTGACTAAGGATTTACCTGAGATTTCACTGTCTAAAGAAGTTTGTGAGTCATGTCAGATGGGTAAGGTACACAGGAAATCATTTCCTAAAAGTGCTACCTGGAGGGCAACTGAAAAACTTGAACTAGTTCACACTGATGTGTGTGGACCTATGCAGGCATCATCTTTGGGACACAATAGATATTTTGTGCTCTTTATTAATGACTTAACTAGGATGACTTGGGTGTATTTTCCGAGTAACAAGTCTCAAGTATTTTCAGTTTTCAAGAAATTTAGAGCTTTTGCGGAAAGACAAAGTGGTTGTAAGCTAAAGGCTTTGAGGTCGGACAATGGTGGCGAATACACTTCAAATGAATTCAATAAGTATTGTGAAGATATAGGGATTTATCACAAGTTGACAATAAGTTATTCGCCCGAACAAAATGGAGTCTCGGAGAGGAAGAACTGAATAGTAGTTGAAATGGCAAGATGTTTGTTGTTGGAAAAGAAACTGCCATAAAGTTTTTGGGCAGAAGCTATCCATACTTCAGTGTACTTGTTAAATAGGCTGCTAACAAAAGTTGTGGATGAAAAGACTCCTATTAAGGCATGGAGTGGAATACAACCATCTACCAAGCATCTAAAAGTTTTTGGTTCGATATGTTATTCTCATATTCCTTCTGTCAAAAGAAGCAAACTTGAACCAAAAGGTGAATTGGGGATCCTTATTGGTTATTCATCACAAGCCAAGGGTTATAGAGTTTTCAACTTGCAAACAAAAAATATTTCAATTCGAAGAGATGTAGTCGTGGATGTGCATGCTTATTGGAATTGGGATAAGGATCAAATTGAGAAAGATAATGCAGTTTTTTAGAACTTGAGTCCGCTGCCTGAAATCAATTCATTTGGGTCTGAAACTCTATAAGAAGACGAAGAATCAGACGGGGAATCCTCACTTGATTCGCCAATTTTAAAGACAAGGTTTCTTTTCGAGATATATGAAAGATGTAATGTTGCAATCTCGAAACCAAATAGCTATCAAGAAGCATCAAGGCATGAAGTTTGGATTGAAGCCATGAAGGAGGAGATTGGTATGATAGAAAAGAATGATACTTGGAAGTTGGTTGATAAACCAAAAACAAAAATGTGATTGAGGTGAAGTGGGTTTATAAAATCAAACTTAATCCAGATAGCTCAGTTTATAAATACAAAGCAAGGCTTGTTGTGAAAGGTTATGCGCAAGTTACAAGTCTGGATTATAGGGACATGTTTTCACCAGTTGCACGACATGATACAATAAGGCTGCTATTTGCTTTGGCAGCTCAATCAAATTGGAAGTTGTATCATTTGGACGTGAAATCTGCATTCTTAAATGGACTGTTGCAGGATGAGATATATGTTGATCAACCAGAAGGCTTTCAAGGTGCAGGAATGGAGGATAAAGTCTACCGACTTCATAAGGCATTGTATGGATTAAAGCAGGCTCCTCGAGCATGGTACAGTAAAATTGATGATCATCTCATTCATTGTGGCTTCAAGAGAAGTGAAAATGAAGCCACTTTATATGTGAAGAAGGCAAAATGAGGAGATATGTTTGTGGTGTCACTCTATGTAGATGATCTTCTGGTAACAAGAAGCAATAAAGCAATGGTGAATCAGTTCATGCAAGAAATGGAGACCAAGTTTGAAATGTCAGATTTGGGTGAAATGAGTTACTTTCTGGGAATGGAGATTCATCAAGTTACTGCTGGAATCTTTATTTCTCAGAGAAAATATGCATGGGATATTCTTAAAAGGTTCAAGATGGAGAGGTGCAAGTTTGTACCGACTTCACTAGTTCATAATGAAAAGATTTCGAAGTTTGAAGGAGGTGACATGGTTGATCCAATAGCTTATAGAAGTCTGATTGGTAGTTTGTTGTATTTGACAGCAACAAGACCCGATCTCATGTTCGCGACAAGTTTACTATCGAGGTTTATGCAAGCTCCAAGTCAAGTTCATCTTGGTGTTGCTAAACGAACGTTGAGATATATCAAAGGAACTGCTGATTATGGTATTTGGTTTAAAAGGGAAGAGCAAGGGCAACTGATGGGTTATTCAGATAGTGATTGCGCAGGAAGCGTTGATGATATGGAAAGCACTTCTGGATATGCTTTTACACTTGGTTCAGGAATGTTCTCATGAAATTCAAAGAAGCAAGAGGTGGTAGCTCAATCTTCTGCAGAAGCAGAATACATCGCCGCTGCTGGTGCAACTAATCAGGCTTTATGGTTAAGAAAGATTCTACGTGATCTGGAGCAAAATGACATTGAAGCTACTGTCATTAAGGTTGACAACAAGTCAGCAATATCTATGGGAAAAAATCCAGTGCAATATGGTCGTAGAAAGCATATAAATGTGAAGTTTCATGCTATCAGGCAAGCAGAGAAGGATGGCGAAGTTCAACTTGTTCATTGCAGCTCAGATCAGCAAATTGTAGACATCATGACCAAGGCTCTTTCTAAAGGGAAATTTGAAGTTCTAAGGGCAAAGTTGGGAGTATCCAAGAAAAATCTCAAGGAAGAGTGTTAGAAAATGAGATATTTCTAGATGTTTTTTTGTTTAATTGTTATTTTCTTAAATATTATGTTAAGTATGTAAAGGAAAGCTAGTCCTTGTTTTATGGAATATGTTTTGTAAGAAAGTCAATAGTGGTTGGATATGTATGGTCCTCTACTAACTTTGGAAAAGCTTATGTAGATATATGTGTGTATGCTTTTAAAAAGCTGAATAATGAATGAAAGTTTCTGCTGCTGAACCTTATTTTTTCTCTCTAAAAGTTTCAAATCCTAACACTAATCAAATGGGATTACCTCTGTTTGCAAAGACAAAGTATGTCATTATTTACTCTCAAATTAAAGTTCGTCATAATAAAATAAATATACACTTAAATTTGACCACACAAGTAAACACTCCAACTTTGAATAATGCACATTTAGATATCTCAAGTTATCTTCATTGTGTCAGTTGAACACTTTAACTCACAAATGATCATTTAAACACCTTCAAATTTTATGTGTCACGTTAGCATCGAATGTTCATTCGATAAAGCCAGAATGAGTTGAAGCGTTAAGTGACCAATTGAAACTAATTTTAAAAGATGGAATAATGGAGCACAAGTAAATGTGAACCGATGAGCACTTGGAATAGATAAAGTGGGTTGTAAATTTGGAACGTGAAGCACAATAAAAGGTGACCCAACCTTAACATCCTGCAAGTAGATAGAAATTGATAGCAATTCCTTCTTCTGACAATCAAAACAAAAATCCTAACATTATTTGAGGTCAAACAGAATTTGCAAATGAGATAAGGAGCGACATTAGCTTAGGTGTTTTAACGTATTGAAGAAATTAAGAAATTCTAGCTACCTAAGTTTTGTAGTAAGAGTCAGTGGCGGATTCAGGATTTAAAGGTTGTGGGTGCTCACTTCCTTTAACATAAACCTGTTAGCAATCACATAGTGTAAACGTATACTAACTCAAACTCTTTAATAAAAAAAAAAGTAAACGTATATTAACTCAAACTCTTTAATAAAAAAATAAAACAACGATTAATATTATCATCATAAAAAACAACCTCTAGTTATAAGTCACAATGACCTACTAGTTATATTATCATTACAAAAAGAGACTTCTAGTCTTAAAGTCATAATTGTGCTCGACGACTTTTCATATGTTGAAAACGATAAATAATAGCATCATTGCTTACATTTGCGAATATCTTACTCTCTACATAGCAAACTAAACAACCATTCAAACATTCATCACCAATACTATTACGAAGTTCATTTTTAATGTACTTCATGGATGAGAAAGCTCGTTCCACAGAAGCAGTAGCAATGGGAAGAATGAGAGTCAACTCGATAAGCAAATAAACAAGTGGCCAAATTTGATGCAGATTTGACTTGACCAATACTTTAGCAAGATCACTAATTCCCTTCAAGTTGAAGAACCTCTTGTCAGAACCACGAACATAAACTATAAAGCTATCAAGCTGAAAACTGAGATCCCGAAGCTTGTTGCTGTCAAACTCATTCATATAATATTCAGCCAACCTCATTATCTTGCCCTTATTAAAACTACCAAATGAATTAACTGATTCAAACTAGCCATACCGAGAAGTAAGTTAGTACTCACAGAATCAAAACGATTATTAAGCTCTTGAAGATGCAAATCAATAAGAACATAAAATATTTCAACACACAAATGATGAGAATATGTAACATCAAGAGCTTTACGCTTTGACTTCCCAGGAAAGTAGCTAGCATCCATCTCCGAAATGACTATATCATGTTTATCACAAAAAGAAGAGACATCATCCATTAATGATTTGAATTCATTATCCCTCATATTTTGTAATCTTTGCTTTGTAAGAGCAAGAAATTCCATAGCATTGAAAATATCTTGATCCATCCTTTGTAATGAGGAGCTCAATTTATTTGTCATCATAAGAACTTTCCACATCAAGTGCAGCATAAAGGAAAAATCAAATTTCTTAATCGTATCCACAAGAGTTTAGCAAGAAGTCTATCAGTATAGTTTGGACATTCGCATCCAGTAAATTCAAGCACATGAATAACTGATGGAAATAGAACAATAAGATTATCTAATGTTCTATAATGAGAACCCCAACGAGTATCACCTAGCTGTTGAAGCCCACGTTCTTGATTTAATCCTCGCCCAGTATGCACTTCCCCTGATATGAGTAACTCCTCTAACTGTTCAGCTTGGTGTTTCCGAAGTAAATCCCTGCGCTTAAAAGATGCTCCAACAATATTTAACATATTAGTAACTAAGCAAAAAAATTCATCTACATTTGAATCCTTCTTTGCAAGAGACACTAATGTTAACTGCAATTGGTGGGCAAAAATAATGAATGCAATATGCTGATGGAGTCTCATTCAAAAACAAAGTTTTAAGACCATTTAGATGTCCTTGCATATTGATAGCTCCATCATAACCTTGCCCACGTATTTGGGATGGACTTAATGAGTGATCTGAAAGAAAAGAGTATATTGCTTCCTTTAATGAACAAGCAAATGTATCACTAACATGAATAATACCAACAAATCGTTCTATCACTTCTCCTTCTTTGTTAACATATCTCAAAACAAGTGTCATTTGCTCCTTGTATGATACATCCTTTGATTCATAGACTAGTATCCCAAAATAATCCTCATCTAAATCTTCAAGAATAGATTTGATTGTTTCCTTAGCACAAGAATCAACAATATCCTTTTGAATACTTGGAGAACATATCATTTCATTTTTTGGAGCTTTTTCTAAAATAATGCTTCCAACATCTTTATAATATCTTCATACCATTGCAAAAGTTCAAGAAAAATACCTCTATTTGAAGAAGATCGACTCTCATCATGTCCACGGAATGATAATCCTAATTTCAAGAGAAATCTAGTCACATCAACTGAAGCACTCAAGCGACGTCGAGACTCACTTTTTTCTTTCTTGGACTTTTTGTCAAAGGAAGTGCGTATTGACTGTGATTGATTCATCAAATCAAGCATCTTGTTGAAACACTTGTTGTGGATGCTATTTACATCTCCTACGTGAGCTCTAAATCTTTCAATAGCTTTGTTCCAAGCTCTAAAGCCGGTCTTTGTGAAAGCAGCATCAACCACATCTCCACGACTTTCACATTCATTTTTAAACAAGTAGCAACACAAACAAAATGCAGCATCTTTTGTTATGCTATACTCCAACCACTTCTGATTATTAAACCAATCAGGAAAAAACTGCCGCATTTCCTTCCCAAACTTAGTTTTAGGAAATTTATGATCCTTTGGTTGGCAAGGCTTTTTAAGAATATAATATCTCCTAATATCATCACGTATATTAGGATTATATTCTACAATGGGCTTTCTAATTCCCGGATCAGCTTCAAGAGATTCTAAATCAACATCTGAAATAAATATTTTCCTTTGAATTTTCGGTGCTATGGTTGAAGCGGTAGATGGATGAGTAGAGCTAGAACTTGGATGCCCAATTTTCGATCTTGTGACGTACTTATCCATCTCAATTTACAAAGATAAATTCCTGCAAAAAAAACAATTTTATCATAGAATTAATTCACATAATTCAATTAATTTTTATTGAAATCTATAACTTTCTATCAACAACCCAAACAACAATTAATATATCTATTTGATCTTTCAACACCACAAGCAATAATTAGCAATATATGAGTTAATGAGCACAAAATTTTCAATTGCACAATTTGTATACATCCTAAAATTTAATTTTTGAATCAACTAAGTTGGTAAGAAAAAAAAATCAAAAGTATTCAAAAAATATATTTTTAATCACAAAACACTAAATATGTGAGACTCTAAAGTCTAAACCTATTTAGCAAGTAACAAAAAAAAGTATGTGGAATCTATTTTAAGAATTAAGACTTAAGAGTGCTAGCCATAAGCAATGAAAATCTCAAAACCTAATTCCCCAAACCCTTTTTTTTTCATTATCTAACTTTAATCAAACATCAAATCTTATTACCTTGCTTTTGTTTTTTGATTTTGAAAAGAAAAAAGCTTGAAGTTTGTTGTTTGGCTGACTGCTTTCTCTTTGAAACAAGAAGAAGAAGAATGATTTCATCAAATTCGTCCTTTTGTTAAAAGAAAAAATCCCATAAAAGTGGGCGGTGAAAAAGGTTTTAAAGCATAGGAAAAGTTAAAAATAAAAAAGAAAGAAAAAGTTAGTCACCCTAAACTAATTAAGAATAAGAAAAGTCAAAATAGGTACAAAATTCGGAGTAAAATAAGCCCTTAATTAAAAAAAGGGAATAAAAAAAGGGTGCAAAATTCGCTGAAAAAAGTAAAAAACAAAAGAAAAAGAATGGGGCTGATGGGATTCGAACCCTCGCCCGCATGCTTCGCGCGCCTTATATTTCAATTGTTAACCAGCACACCCACGACTGCTTTTGTTCTATGGGTGCTTATTTATATTTAATAACATCTTTATCATATTTTCTATATATATATCCAATTTTTTTCCGGAGTCAATCGGCGCTCGAGCACCTGAAACTGACTACGTGGATCCGCCCCTAGTAAGAGTTACCCGACACCTCCAGTAAAATAGTTGATGTCGTTTAAGTTGACGAAACATTATCATTATCAAGCAAAATTAGCAAGTTTTAAGCTATTTTGATCATGAAACATCATAAGGCACCATTTTAAAGTATATTTGCAAATTATCTCATGATTATACTTTCAAACTAAAAAATGAATATAAAGTTTTCTATAATTATAACCAACTATAGACCTATTAGTCGTTAGCGAACTCCAACGTTCTTTACGTATGATAAATAATGAAATAGTCATCTTATATGTCAAAATTGAAACATCAGTTATATTTTTTTGTGTGTATAACATTAGTTAGTACTTGCAGATCGTTCAAGTACACACCATACTGACGTCTGTTGTACATATTCTGGATATTTCTAATAGTATATGATATTAACCATCCTTTGTAGAAGTCATGACCCTTGCGTCATTAATGTTAATATTTTCAGAAACATAATAAGTGCATAGCTACTTCACTGAACAAATTTCGATAATATTAATTTGACTACTGGGCCCGTGGTGCCTCTTCCATCTAGTCATACTTAGAAGAATAATAAGATTCAATGAAACTATTATAGATACGATCTGGAGAATCATATCTAAAATAATACTCTAATTGCTATACTATTAAAATAATTGGAACTAGATATGGCTTTTTCAATATTTAATATATATTAGTTCCATTTATTTTATATAATACACTTCTAATATATACTAAATATATACACAATATACTATCGTAATTTTATTCTTTTATATCGTAATTTTCTTGTTACTATAATTCATTCATATGGTATGCACCTATACCTATTTCTCCAATTTCACTAGGTGATGCGTTAGGTATACAAGAATAAACATTACTTGTACTACTTCTATCAGAAACATTTTTTTTCTTACTACCACTACTACCTCCGGGACATAAATTTTTAACATTTCTATCGATTTTTTTATCGTTTCCATTACGCAAATTAAAATGATAAAATTATAAACACAAAAATAATATGATTAAATATTCTAGAATTAGTACACTAAATTAAAGCAAGAGAAGGAACGAATATCCCAAATTATCAGAGTCCGAAAATAAAGAAAGAACCGTATTATTGATAAAATTTTGAACACTTGAAAATTGAAAACTTCCACTTGATATTGTTAATTGCAAAATATAATATAAAATTGCTATTACAAGAGAGAATTGAGAAATTGAGAGAGAATTAGAAGATTAATTTGATGTAGCAAAAATAAAGAAATGTGTAGCTAAAAAAAAATTGTGTATTAATTTTTGTTTTTTTTTTAAAAAATGTCATTTTGGCACTTTTTCAGAAAGTGACCAAAAGGATATCACCCACATTTTTTTTTAATTATCGGGCTGGTTCAGGCCGATGCATCGATGGACCGCGTACCTGCCTCTACCGAGCCGGCCTTATCAGCTTGTGGGAGAAAATAATCTTGACCGGCCACCCCTAATAAAGAGGGATGGTTGTCGGGTCGGTGGGTCGACCTTAATGAGTCGAAACTAGACCGGCTGACCTAATTGACAGGTTTATGTGATATTCATATAATATTGAGCAATAACTATCCTTTTGTTGTATAGCCCTTACAAATGGAGAGAGTTTGTATAATCTAACTGACACAACCAGTGCTATTTCATTGAATTTTGTTCTAGGAGATTAGATTTATGTCCCTCTCCTATGTACTTTTGAGTTATTAATAAATAATACTTACATAAATTTTATAGTGTAAGACCTAAATTACATTTTATCCCTACTCTTTTCTATTTTACAAAAATCCCTTAAAATATCAGCCATCCGGATACATTAATTTTGATACATTATAAAACTTACATGTTGTGCTTAATATGAAATATTAACATAAAATTAATTTTCTTTCCCATAAATCACGTATATCTGATTGATATCAATCCATTCCAATTTGTAACAGCTACACAAAATTCAAAATTCAGATTTTCATCTTCTCCATCAATTTGAAATCGTAAAAGTTCCACAAGAGGAATTGCCCTACTTTGTGTTGTTGCTCATCAACCTGTCAATGTTAGCATCAATGGAACGATTGTTGATTTTCAATACTCTTATCTGTTACTCCTTTTTTACACATTTCTTTGCCCTTTCTTCTCTCAAGAATCTCAAAAATAATGTGCACTTTGTTTTTTTTGTATTATGAAAACATGTGGGGAATCTATGATGAAAGTTGTTCTAGTAGTCCAGATGACTTGAGCCATAGAGTACTAATAATAGTAGGATATAGTTCCGAAAGAAATGACTACTAATGGATAATCAAGAACTCATGTGGTACATCATGGGGAGTGGAAGAGTATGGCATGGATATATAAAAAGAAACAGTGATTTGACATATGGTGTTTGTGTCATTAATTCATTGCCTTCTTATTCGACGAAGGAATTATCTTTTGTATTATCTCCTTATCCATCTCCGGCCGTTCAACCACCTCTTCCACCATTCCATCTGCCCTCTCCACCATTGGTATATAGTTTTTTTTTTTTAATGTATCATTGTTTATAGTTTTGTTTTGTCATTTTGTTGTGAATATGTAAGTCATAATACATAGTGATTATAAACGACCCGCACGTATTGTAATTTTGTATCTATAGATTATGATGTGGTCATTATTTTATATTTGGATGTGATTTGTGTAAAAATGTATCGTCATAATATATTGTATATGATATATGTAATAAATGGATTAACAATTGAGACAAATCAGATACGTCTTGTATATCGAGTGTGTGTATCACAAATTTGTATAATATATCATGTTATTATTGTGTACATTGTACATATAAGTAGTGTAACAATTAAGATATGTAAATTACTTGTTTTGATCAAGACAAATGTGGATGATACATTAATATATATATATCAAACTTGAGTTTTTGTGAATGATTATATCATTGATAATTGTAATGTACCCAGTACATGTTATAATATGGTTTCAAAATTGTGTCGATATGTGGTAGTTTGTTGTTAGATAAGTGTTGCTTTGAAAATTGAAAAAATGTATTTCATATAATGTATCACTGAATTTTTTTTATGTTTGCAAATTGTTCCATGTCGTCTGAGCTTTTATGTATGAAGATTATTATTGGGTAATATGTACACATACATCGTATTCTAAGTTGGATAAAGCTGAACAAACATTAATGAGTGTAGATACATAACACAACTAATTTGTTACTGTCTATATAGCCGTTTAAATTTGAATAAGATTGATGATACATTGAAAAACTTGATACATGCAAATGATACATTAGGTAGTGTTTATGTATCAAATACATTTATATTGAACATGATAAAACTAATCAAAGATTCAACAACATTAGGGTTATGTATCAAGACCTTAAATATGAATATTAGGGGTGTACAAAGACCGGGTTGGTTCGGGTTTTTCAATTATCAAACCAAATCATTTGTGCAAAATTTTTAAATTTATAAACCAAACCAAACTAATAAAATTTGGATTTTTTCGGGTTTTCAACCTCAGGTTGGTTCGGGTTTTTCAAATACCAAACCAAATCATTGTGTCGAATTTTTTAAATTTATAAATCAAACCAAACCAATAAACCTCAGATTTTTGGATTTTTTCGGTAAAGTTTGCATACAAACATATAATTAACTTATGCTCCAAATATTTCTTTAGTTCAGCCAAAATACAATTATCTAAGGTGTTTCTTAAGAAAATATCACAAAATATGAGATGAGTACTGATGACACTAAAATATTCAATAAAAAATAATAATGAAATCATCATATAAAATAAATATTGCAAAGTCATAATGAAAATGAATCATAATTTAAAAGTACTAAATCATGCTAAAATAAGTTTAATAAATATTAGTTACATTACTGAATATTTAAGGAAAATTAAAATTAGATTATGTATTTTAATTGTCTAAATCAATGTAAACTAAAGAACAAATATTCAATATTATTGTCATTCTTAGTGTTGAATTGATTTTTTTTTGCATTAATATTAATTTGATTTTGATTTAAGTTTTATTATAATTATCAACATCTATGAACTATAATTTTTATTGGATCATTCAGAATTCTAAGTTTTAAACTTGAAATAATATATTAAAAGATAAAAACTATGAAATAGTATAAGAAATAATTTAAAATTATATCAAAGTAAATATTTTTATGTATAAAATAAAATTTTAAAATTACATATATAATGTCGGGTTGGTTTGGTCTCGGATTGGTTTTTTTAGTTAAAACCAAACCAACTCAAATATAGTCAGATTTTTTTTTTCAATACCAAACCACTAGTCGGATTTTTTTTTCGATTTGCGGTTTGATTCAGTTTTCGGTTCGATTTTGTACACTCCTAATGAATATGATACATTGCATAAAAAAAGGATGAACAGAGCATCAAATACAATGGAGAATCATATGTATCAGGAAAAAAGGGTAAAAACAATTTTTTTTTGAAAAACAACAACAATGGAGAATATGAAAAGTACATAATTCAGCGGTTTATATGATAATTGTAACTGATAAGATTGTGGAGTGAAATTAGGAGAGATTAAAGGAATGAAAAAAAGAAAGAAAAAAACGTGGGTTAAGATTAAAATACTTATGTATCCGGTTGACTTGAGAATTGAGTGAAAATAAGGAATATTAATAAATATGATGGCGGTTTATGCCAAATCCTATATCACTAGGGGAAGTGAAAAAGTTTATGCTCCTATGTACATTTATTTAATTTATTAATAAATATGATAGTGATTTATGTCTAATCCTATATCACTATGGAAAGTAAAAGTTTGGGTGAAAAAAATTTATTTTAAAAAAATCTATGAATTCGTTGAACAATACTGGAGGTGATCCCATCTTAGCTCCATATAAAAGTCCAACAATCTACTACACTATCTATATATGCTGCCTTAGGAGGATGACAATTTTGATATACTATATGTATTAGTTTTAAAGTCAATAATCCAAAGTAGTATCTACATAGCTCCATTTACATCTTCGACTGCTCCTTAATTATCACTCCCTCCGTCCTAAAAATAAATCGAAACTTATAGAAATTTCACTAATTTAGGAGTTAATTACTAATATTTTGTAATATTATGAATCTTATTAAATTTTGTTGCGTCTAAATACATCTAAGTACATGTCTCTCGGGATACATGAGGTTAAAATTATGTGTAATTTGTTTTAGATACATTGTATCCAAGTGGATTCGCATATATCTAGAATACAAATCAAATCTCGCTCGCCACTCTCCTATGTGTCTGGTATCCCAAATACATGCGATCACACAAGATACATACATATACATGTATTTAGTGTGTATCTAGTGTGATTCGCACGTACCTAGGGTACATGACTATCTCGCTCGCTTCCCTCCTCATCTCACTCGTTTCTCTCTATTTTAGTGTATCTGGTGACAAAAATACATGTATCTAGATATATCTAATTACCGTCGTCTGACACGTAAATCGCCCTAAATTGGAAACTCAACAAATTATCCCTATAAATAAGACTCCTTGTAAACAGTAATAGTCACGCAATAACACCATTTTGACTTTCATTAGCCATGCACTCTATGACTTTCTCCCAATTCACCATTCCATCGATTGTATGGGCGTCACCTCCCCCTACAACCACCACCATACCCCGTTGTAAATCATTGCAAAGGCTTTCTCCGGTCTCCGCGGTGGCTTCATCACTTATAGGGCCACCTCCATCGCGCCATCACGTAACTCACTCAATGCCACATGAAAAACTAGAAGTCTTCAAGTCACTAGAATCTTGGGTTTCCAAAAATCTCCTTGATTTTCGCAAACCCATAGAGAAATGTTGGCAGCCTAGTGAATTTCTCCCTGACCCATCTCAAGGGTTTGATGGATTTAACGAAGAGGTTTGGGCATTAAGACAACGAGTTTTAGGGCTTCCCGACGAGTATTTTGTTATGCTTGTGGGTAATATGCTAGGTGAGGATTCATTACCTACCTATCAAACCATGATTAACACGTGGGATGGAGTGCGCGATGAGACTGGGTCTAGTTCATGTCCATGGGCAATTTGGACTCGGTCATGGGCAGCTGAGGAGAATCGACATGGTGATTTGCTACGAACTTACATTTATCTTTCAGGCAGAGTTGATATGATGATGGTTGACAAGACAATGCAATATACGATTCGAGCTGGAATGGTAACTGTTGTTCTCATCACCATATCTTATATAATTATTTTAAGGATAAGGCAAGTACCCTAGACTATGACCGAAATTTCAGAGATACACTTTATAAACTTAACTAGGGTCCTATTATTACCCTCTTGAAGGCAAGTGATGAGTGCACAAATTGGACACATGTCATTTTTTTTATTGTTAACTTTATAATTAGTTAGTATACATATTTATTAAAACTTATATATTAATTATTTTTATTTCTTTTTTTTGTAAAATATTTATTTTAATTTCTTTTCACATTAATATTTTTTTAATTAATTTATTTTGTTTTCACTTTTAATTATTTTAAAAAATTATGTGTATTTTTTTAAAAAATAATTTAAAAGTATCCTTTAATTTTAACGTTTTAATTAGTTATGTTTTAGTTGATTTTTTTCACTTATTTTGATATCCGTTCAAATTTCACTTATAAGTACAAGACATTTGAAATTAAATTTGAAATCAAATCAAAACGAAAGACAAAGAAAATAAAATCACTAGAAAAATTAATGAATGAAGGTAAAAAAAAAAATGTTTTGATACAAAGTAAAAAAAAGTGTGTAGCTTAATTTAAATACAAGATATAGAAAATAAGAATTATTTTTTCAATTTTTTTTAAAATTATTATTTTTTAATAAATAAAATAAAAAATAATATTTACACACGTGGCAGTGGCAGGCGAGTGTGTACAGACACAACCAACTTGGGTGGTTGAAGGTGCCACGTCATTTACACAAAAAAAATGAGTTCAGGGAGGGGGGTAATAGGACTCTAGTTAAGTTTAGGTGTGTCTCTGAAATTTCGGTCATTATTTAATTTAATTGTATATAGATTCGTATATCATTTGGTGAAGACGACCTACAACATGAGTGACCTAAAAATGCGGTAAATAATAACCAACTTATAATTATCACAAAAACAAATTATTCATTCAGTTCTTTTTTACTTGTCCAATATGTATTTTGTACTCTCAAAAAAAACTAACGTTAACTTGTTCATCCTATTTGTATGTCTTACTAGGACAACGGAACAGAGAACAATCCATATATGGGCTTTGTGTATACATCATTTCAAGAGCGAGCAACATTTTTGTCGCATGGCAATATGGCTAGGCTAGCTAAAGAGGCCGGTGACCCTGTACTAGCCCGTATATGTGGAACCATTGCAGCAGATGAGAAACGACATGAGAATGCCTACATAAAAATTGTTGAGAAATTGCTTGAAGTGGATCCAAATACAACTATGTTAGCCATTGAGAATATGATGAAGAAGAGAATTGTGATGCCACAACATCTCATGTATGATGGGCAAGATTCGAATTTATTTGAAAACTACTCCGCCGTTTCCGAAAGGCTAGGGGTTTACACAACTCGTGATTATGCTGAAATAGTAGAGTTTTTTATAACACGGTGGAAATTGGAAAAGCTTGAAGGCTTGACAGGGAAGGCGAGGAGTGCACAGGATTTTGTGTGCAAATTTCCACTTACAGTTAGAAAGTTGGAAAATCGAGCCAAGAAAGTAGAGCCATTTCGAGTGAAATTTAGTTGGATTTTCAATAAAGAAGTGAGTGTTTAGATGAATTGATCATTTGAAAGAAGTATGTAAATCAAAAGCTTATCCTTTCATTAATAGCCTTTTTGGCTAAGCTATATTAATAAATCTATATTGATACGTCCTAGTGAAGTCTTGGAAGGGTAGATGATGTAGCAAACCCTTACCTCTGTTTACCCTTAGCTCAAAAAAGTAGGAAAGTAAGAAAGAATAAAAGAGAACAAAATAACAATGCACCAAATAGGTGTAACAACAAATATTAATACACATTATTGGAGAAAAAACTATGTGATACCTAATTCATACTACTAAAAGTACGACAACATACTCGACTACCTACTACCCTTTTATCCTAAACTCATAATCCTCGACCTTCAAGTCTTTCTATCTGGGTCATGTCCTCAATCAACTGAAATTGTGTCATATCCTGTCTAATCACCAACAATCACCAACAATCAGTAGTATGACCTTGAAATTACAAAGCAAATTCTTAAATGTTTTTTTGACATTACAAACAGCTTTACACAGTGAACACAAGAGATCACACAAAATTCATTCTGTTTGGAATCTGTATGCCTGCTCTCTTTAAAAGTTCAGCAGAGGCATGCTTGGCCATTGATAGAACTTCTTCCTGTGAAGAAAAAAATTCCAATGTGACACTCATTTCACAGAATACATATTTAACCTATCAAAGTATATGAAAGAGTATGATTATAAGTATGCAATATATACCTCGTCTATGGTTAAGATTTTCTTATCTTTCATAATCCAACAGCCGTTGCACATAACAGAGACGATATTCTCAGTTCTCATGCAATAAACAAGGCTGGAAATGCTGCAAGTCATTAAAAGAAACTAGCGTAACAATCTGGTGATCACTAAAAAGGATGATATATCATAAACCGGAATAATTGAAAGTACAATATATCGAAAGAAACCAATAAGAGAGAACAAACATACTGACTCCATAGAAATTTACAAGGATAGGGTTATCCACAGATTGCTAACAGCTTAGTATAATATTATATGTAGTTCAACGATATTCCGAGGTTTTATAACTACATGGGCTACAAGTAAAACTAGAACGAAAGACGGAGGAAATTGAAATTATGATGTTACTGTTCCACAATTGAAATACTTGCAAAGATGAAAGTTTATGCACTGGCTAAGCTAGGTGGCACAATTTCTCGAGTTACATTATTTGTGCTAGAGGGCATATAAATTAGTACGAGTGGGAACTGAGGAACTGTGCCAATCAATATGAAAATCTAAGAAGATCACTTGTTAAGCAGGATATATGGACTGATTTAAATAGTTTGATATTGCACCAAAGGATGTGGCCTAGTGGTCAATGAAGTGGGTTGAGACCTATCTCAAGTTTAAATTCCCCCTGAGAGAAAAAATACTAGATGATTTCTTCTCATCTGTACTAGCCTTGGTGGACAAAGTTACCTTGTACTTGTTGTTGGTGAAGTGACACGTATCCCGTGGAATTAGTCGAGGCACACAAAAGCTGGCCCGAACACCACGGTTATCAAAAAAAATAGTCTAAGATTGATGGAACTTTTAGAAAATGCTTAGCACCAGAATGCATATAACAAAATCAAAATGACTCACATACCAGTCATGAATTGGCATCATGGACCAAGAAGAAGGATTGATCACAACGATATCAGCCTGCAAAGTAGTTCATAATGAGTAAACCTGTAAGATGAAATCGGACAGCAGGAAAATCTCATCATAGATAGAATCAAGATGTCCAACCTTCTTCCCAACCTCGAGCGAACCTATTTCCTTGTCCCAAAGTACAGACTTGGCGCCATTTATTGTGGCCATCTTGAGGATTGTTTCAGCAGGCAAAGCTGTAGGATCAGTGGTTCCCGTGGAGAATACTTCACGCCCTTTGTTGATCAAAGAGGCCAGATACATCTCATCAACTACACCAAAATTACAACGGAGCATCACAAGAAATGTAGAAGTTCAAGAGACAGAAAACATCGAGCATATGAATTTCGCTAATGAGAAGCGAGATAAATGGACAATACAAGGAAGCTTCTAAAGTCATTCTTGGATAGATGTGATATATTAGTAACATTTCTAAGCAATACAAAGTAAATGAATACCAAATATAGAAATGTGCCGGTAACACAGTACCATAGGGAGTTTAGACAATTATAACAGGCAATATATCAAGAATCGCAACACATCAATATATACCAATGCTCATTCTATTATTTGATGGTGCACCGTCTGTACCCAAGGATACACAAACACCAGCGCTGAGCATTTCCTTAATGGGGGCAAATCCAAGCATTCTCATTGCAGCAGCAGGACAATGCGATACTTTGACTCCAGCCTTTGCGAGACAGTCAACCTGACAGAATAGCAGTGAACAAACAAAAATTTGAAAAATGGCTTATTATAGTAACAACTAGATATAATAATTATTTGAAAGAAAATAAACAGTAAACATTCTTGGTGAAAAAGAAACGGCAATAAACATTATTTCCCAGGGAAGTCGAGATACTTTTAGCACTGCAACAAGACTGAATTTCAAAGTTGTATTGAGAACTAGTTGAGTTTTGCCCGACAATCTTTAGTTTACTTGATATGTAATGAGTGTATAATTATTCATAGAAGGGGCAATAAGAGCTTATGTTACTCTTTTCTCATCTCCGCATGTGAAACTGCCATGTTAAAAGAAACATTTCGTCATCGTTTTCTTATTTAGATCTTTGCAAAGAAGAACATTCCCCTTCTTTAGGATGAGCAAAGACAGAAGACAAACACGAATTGGCGTAACTTAAATACTTTTCTTGCTCAGGAAATGAACCAATCAGGCTTATTTAGTCAGCTTTCAGCAGCAAAAATTGAGGAACTTCAATTTCAAACAGTTAGCTGGAATAATTAAGAGATCATGGTGGTCGAACTGTGGGTTCTATCAAGGATGATGGTGAGGTGGAAATAATGGGGATAAAATGCAAAAATAGTGACACCAAGAATTTTACGGGGAAACCCTTTTGAATAAGGGGAAACCATGGGACAAGAGGAGCAAACTAATCCACTATAACAAGGAATATTACAGTGGTAATCACAAGTACAATACTTAATAGACTATTGCACATTCAAAAAAGAAAGAACAATCTTTTTGTTTTTTAACCTCACGATAGAATAGCTCACACTCTATTTTTCTTAACAAAATATGTTTTTATACAGTCTGGTATATCTCATTCTGCTCTCTAATACTCAGATATATTTATCTCACCTCACTCAATGTGGTGCATTAAACAAATAAGCTGTTGAGCTCCTTTTATAGGGAGAAAGTTGTCCATGATGGTGTCATGTCATCAGTGACATCACAATGACCACAAAAAAATCAGACTTGCGGATCTATTCTTCGACTCTCTTGCGAAATAAATATATGCTTGACAAAGTTGCGAGATTTGGATGCTGCAATATGCAGCAAATGTAGATTTTCTCACCTGAATCATGTAATATGGGGCTAGACCACACAAATCTCCCCCTCCAGTCCCATGCACTTAAAAGAGGTATTTCTGTCTTCTTAGTTAGTACTCATGCCCACAACTTCTTTGCATAACCCAAACTTATCTTTTTGTATCACCTTGGTCAACATATCCACATAATTTTCACTTGTGTGAACCTTTTTGACATGAAATGATTCACTCTCCACTTGCTCATCTCTCCACTTGCTCATGAATCTAATTATATCTCAAGTCTATGTGTTTTGCTCTTTTATGGTACATGGAGTTTTTGCTCAAGTCTATTGTACTCTGTTTGTCACAATTGACAACATACTCTATTTGATGCAATCAAAGTTCTTGAAGTAATCGCTTGAGCCATATCATCTCCTTGCCAACTTCAGTAACCACCATTTTCTATTATAGATCACCTGTCATATTGACAAATGTGTATCCCTTAAGATTGGATCTGATCTTCCAAAACACAAGCATTCATTTGAAATTCCTCTCAGATACCTGAGTATCCACTTCAGGTTTCCCAATGCTCTGTTCCTGGATTTCAAGAAACATGCTAAGGGCATCTCCAACCCAAACACCAAATTTGGTGTCAACACTATTTTAGTGTAAATCAACTCCAACCTACTTCACCAAATTTTACACCAAAAAGAAATATTTTTCTCTCTTCATTATTATATTATTATTTCTTATTTCATTTATATTTTCTTATTTTATAAAACAAATTCTTTCTAAAACATTCACCATATATAATTCATATTATTTTCTTTTATAGTCGTTACATATAAAATTATTTGTTTGAATGTTTATTATTTTCAGTTATTTTTTGTATTATTTGTTTAATAATTTATATATTTGCATTTTTATTTTTGTGAAGGTTAATTGTAGTTATATCCAAATATAATTTATACTAGAATTAACATAAATTTAATTTTTTTAAAAAGGCATATATAGAAATATTAATTTATAAAAAAAGCTAACTTTTATATCTAAAATTAATATTATAAAAATATTACATAAAAATAATTAAATATACAAGATATTTAATTAAAACATACAATTTATATAATGTTTAATTAAAAATTTTGTATAATCAAATAATATTAAAATATTCAATAAAGTGAATTGGTGTGATGAATAGTGTTACACCAAATTTGGTGTAACACTATACACACACCAAAATGGTGTAAAATTTGGTATTGGGTTGGAGCTCCAAAACACCAAATTTTACACCAAATAAGTATTTGGTGTAAAATTTGGTGTTTTGTTGGAGATGGTCTAACACTGGCTGCATGAGCAGTATCAGGTTTAGTACATATCATTGGATACCTTACACTAATGACTTTGTCCATGCTCTCTTTTCCCCCCCTTGTTGCAGGACAAGAAGAAACTTCATATGACCGAACAGAGGTGTGCTAACAAGCTGAGCATTCTTCATGTTAAATCGCTCTAATACACATTTAATGTACTTCTCTTATGACAAATAAAGTTTTATTTCATCTCTGAGACTAGTAATCCTCATGTCCACAATTTTCTTAGCATGACCCAAGTCTTTCATAGCAAAAAACTTACATTACTGTTTCTTCAACTTGCCAATTCTGAAAGTATTCTTGCCCACAATCAACATATCATCCACATATAGCAAGAGGATGATAAAATCATCACCGGAAAATCTTTGTACAAACACACAATGATTAGAGGAAGTCTTCTTGTAGCTTTGCTACCCCATAACTAATTCAAACTTCTTGTACCACTTAGGAGCTTGTTTTAAGCCGTAGAGACCCTTTTTAAGTTTACAATTTACCTTGAAGCCCTCATGTTGTTCCTTATAAATCTCTTCTAGATCACCATGAAGGTAAGGCATCTTCACATCCATCTGCTCAATTTCTAAATCAAGACTAGGAGCCAAACCAAGAACTGTTACGAATGGATGACAATTACACAATAGGAGAAAATATTTCGTCAAAGTCAATATATATGAGCAATTTCAGGCTTTAGTTGATAGAGCAATAGGAAAGAAGTTGAAATGTATTCGTATTGATAACAATGGTGAATACTGTGGACCGTTTGATGAATATTGTAAGCAACACAGTACTGGACACCAGAAGACTTTTCCTAAGATTCCTCAGCTTAATGGTTTGGCAGAGAGGATGAACATGACCTTGATGGAAAAAGTTGGATGTTTGCTTTCAGAAGCAAAGTAGCCAATCTCCTTTTGGGGTGAGGCACTATTGACCGGTGCACATGTTAAACATATCTCTTGTTGTTACTTTGAAAAGTGATGTTCAAAACAGAGTTTGGTATGACAAGGATATCTCTTATTGTTACTCGGAATAGTTGAACACAATCTTACTTTACCTCTTTATATAGTGTTGATTATGGAGAGTTAGTTATGAATTTAGTACATGCAAACATGTATTGAGATGGTTAAAGAAGAAGGGGTAATGGTGGATGTGTGAGAATTACGTGGGGAAGTGGGGGTGAGATGCAAACGAGTTGTGGGATTGGGGAGGGAAACAACTGAATTGAAGAGAGAGAAAGTAATTTGAATTGTTAATGTCCCATTAATTAAGGAGATATAATTTTAAGATAATCATTCAATACCATATTTAATGGGATTGTATATCTGATTTAACTTTCCCTTTTAAAATATATGGTATAATAATTAAAAAATGGTATTATATGTAATATTTTTAATTTAGAGGTAAAATATGTACATATGGTAGTGAAGTATGTCTAGATAGGTAGTTTTTCCCAAAATATATCCATTTTCTTTCCTCTTGCTTGTAGTCCGCCATGTTACCAAGAAACAAACTCGAACAAGATACACAAATTTAGCTGGCCAAACTAGCTAAGACAGACGGATCAAATAATAGGGAAATAAGCTTATATATACCTCTTTCTCATTGACCCAAACAGTATGTGCTGCCAACAAATTGTTCTGCAGGAACTTGATCTTCTCGAGATATGTAACAGTTCCATTATCAACTCCTCGCGTTTCAACAATCAGTTGATTTTCATACGGTATCTCCGCAATATGCTGAAATAGTTGAGACATTAAGACATCAGTAGAGTTGACAAATCCTTTTAACACTTATTCGTCTTGCATACAACATTCTTTTACATATTCTCCTTTAAGGGGCAGCAGAACAACAAAACCTCGTTTATCTGTTGAAATGCATCTTCTTTGATACAAGAACATATTGATTTAAATTCATGAATGCCAACGGGCTGGAAATGAGAAAAAGACTATCATTAACAACCGTTTACTAGACGTCACAGTAGGGGAAAACTCTGAAATCTCACTAGTAGCAGAGCCGTCTGCAGAGGACATACAGGATCAGTAAAGCAGAACATATTCGTCCAGTATACAAATTTTCATTTTCTATTAACTCAAACTGACGTTGGTAAAATGCATAAACATGGTTAAATTTGACAATGACTAAAGACCATTTTCTCTTCATTTCATTGATAGAAACCTTGTATCCATATAAATCTTGTATTGTATTTTAGTTGAGAGAGAGATATACCATGTGAATCCCGGTTTCTAGTTCTTTTGCTGTGTCTCTCGTCTCAGTAAGTAACCGATCAGTTGAATTCATGATTTGCCTTATCCCAAGCCACACTTTGATACGTCCATCTGCTGTATTGTGGTGTTTCATAAACAGATCCTTCTGCGACTGCATCCTTGAAATAACATTACATTCGTAACTTTAAGCAACAAACATTTTTCAAATTAGCAACTCTGAAGTAACATTACCAAGCTTCATCTGGCAGTTAAAGAGCTAATGAAAAAATTTCAAGCTAAATGATTTCAATACAAGAATCAAGAAATGAATCGGTTCGAGGAATGCTGGAAGCAACAAAACAATGTCTATTAAATGCTTGAAAATTTAGTCGAACACATTTCGAAAGTGAAACTTCAAACTTAGCCAACCTTAATACACTCCTCAGTAGTCCTAGCTGCCCATGAAGCTGGCAAACCCTCACCATAGTCCATAATTGACTCGGCCAAACACGCACGCAAGCCTAATACTTCTACTGCACTTGCCATTCCAGACACATGCTGCCCTCCTGCTTCAGCAAAGCACGTAACCTGAATCCATCAACAACAAACATAAATACATCGGATTTAAGTTATATGCACAAACAATGTAAACTATGCACTATCCGTGTAATTAACCTGTTATATATAGCAGGTTACTTGCTAATTTCATAATGTATAGTATTATATTGTATTGTATCGTTTTGACGAATACAATATTTGGATAGATTGTATCGTTTTCATTTTGAATGACAAACCAACCAAAAAAATTAGGTTACAGAGTAGAGCTATTATTAAAAGATAGGATAAAAGATGAAATAAGATCATTAGATAATAAGTTAAGACAAAATGAGCGATCACGTCAAATATTATTTAAGTAACAATCAAAACAAACATTGCATATGAACTAACAATACAATACGTTAAACCATCCAAACAAGTTGTATAGGGATTTACCTGCAATTACCTTCTAAGTGACTCAAGTTTGTAAACATTGTTTACACGCCAGTACATTGAACTTAAACTCAAACAAATTTATCTACAACGTGGATAGTTCAGACAACTATTGACTGCAATTTCACTTACACCAGAGTGAATAAGTTCGATTCCGCAGAGTAAAGTGGAAATGAATGAATCTTCTTCCGTCATGTTGGACTCGTAAGGCCAAATGCGATCATGTAACCATGTCAACAAATCCACATCATCAGCTATTCCTCTCGCTAATTGTTGAGACGTGTGAACATGTGTGTTTATCAAACCTAAACAAAAAAATTGTAAGTACCAAGTGCTGTAATTCAGTGAATGAATATACTGATCCAACATTCATATCAAAATTAAACATTTCAAATTTGTGACAGTGGTAGACACACATCTATAATTTTTTTCTTAATAATAGAGCAGTAAGTTGTGCTTAGCTTATATCGCAAGAATGCTTTTAGAAAAAATATATTTTTTACATCCTAAAAGGAACTTCTGGTGCTACTCAAAAACAACTTCATTTTCTTAAACTTGATCAAACACTTAAAACTCACTAAACTATTTTTTTTTTTTATTTAAAAAGAACATTTTTGGTTTCTCAAAAGCTTGATCAAAGAAGCTATTAGACTAATGGAATAGAGATCCTAATGTGGCATATAATACACAATAGGACACCACATTAGAACAAAATTGTCATGTAGGACGTCTCATAAAGACTGTCTATTTGTTCAATTTTATACAAGTTTTAAGTAGTGCACGCTCAAAATTAGAAGACATAGACCGCTGAATCCAAGTTAAAAGACATTGATATATTAAGCCAAAAAAATATATATCCTAGAAATTTACATGACTATAAATCTATAAAAAGAGTGAAATAAAAAGTTTAAGTTTAAATTGTTACACATTTTTAAACAGAAAAAAACTGTCAGTAATTTGGAACAGAGGATTAAGTTGGTAAAGTGATAAATACTTCCCCTGTTTCGTTTATATGACACAGTTGAAACTTTTAAACTTTACACAAAGAGTTTTGAACTTTTAATAAAATTTATATATTTAAAAACTACGTACTATTATCAATCACAATCATTGACAACTTAAATATCTAAAAGAAACATATAAAAGAAATCTTAATTAACTCTGTGAATTCTAAGTGTGTCGCATGAATTGAGAAGCAGGAAAGACCTGGGAGGAGAATTTGTCCGCGAAGGTCAATGAGTTGATGTGAGATAGAAGTAAATTGAGTGAGAATGTTGATGGATTTGCCAATGGCTATAATTGAGTTGTGTTGTATAACAATTGCTCCATCTACGAAAACGTGGTCATGAGAATCCATGGTAACAATGATAGCATTATTGAGAATGAGAATTGGATTTGTTGCTTCCATTCTGACTAAACCAAAGCTGGTGTGCAATTCAAAGTCAAAAATGTTATCTGAGGAGGAGGAGGAGTTGATGTGCAATTCAAAGTCAAAAATATGGATGATAAAACAATTAATTGTTTATGTATGGTTTGAACACAAGGCACGTGGAAGTGTGGACGTTAACTTCAATGAAATGTGTAGTACTCTCTCCATTCGTATCATATTAGTTGATCAGCTATGAAAAATAGTAGTCTATCTTAATAAACTAGATAATATTGGCAACACTTCTCGTGTTTCCAAATGATTTTTGGTTGTTGTGTAAAGTCTTATTCGCATAAATGAAGTCACTAAACTAAGTAGAGAGTGCAATTTCCAAGTGATAAGGTTGGCTTTTAAAGGGGCAAGTTGATTCCAGATAAGATGTTTAATAAAAGACTGACATATCATATAAGCATGTGTTGACAAGTAATAGAGGATTGTACTGATATCCTCCGAGCTTTGCAACAGTCCTTATTTATACTTCTTTAGAATGGCAATTACTTTTGAACAAAGAAACTTTTCCTTCAACTAATGTTAACTAATTATACATTGAGAATGAAATCTCAAGCAAAAAGGTCATTTTCAGCAAACATGATTAATTATGTCAATAAGATACAACTCCTTAAAAAATGTCTGATAGCTTAAATACATCAATTTTGCCAATAACATAATTGCTATAACAACGCATACATCTGTGAATGAACTAATATTCTCTAAACTGGAAAAAAATTCATTCTAACAATGAAACGGAAACTTGTCATGCGGAATTACTTAATTAGTAGTAGGGGCTGTAGGGCTTCTTCTGGAAAGCCTCTTCAAGTATTATGCCTCTTCATTTTTAGTATTCTACACAAAGAAAATGTCATCACAACTAAGGGTGGAATAAAATATCTTAACATGTATAATCTACTCTCCTTTAGAAAAGAGAGGAGTGTAGTCCTTGTGGCTCAACATTGTCATTAGGTGGCATCATATACAGATGAACCATCCATTTAGCCACTTCTAATTTTGTAAAAGAAAAAACAAACTTGGAAATTACTCAATCGAGTGCCCATCGATATGAATCCAAAATTCTAGCCAGGTAAGTCCCTAAACACATAATTTTCAAGTGTAACAAAAATGTCTTTACGACGCGCATTATGTGAACAGGAGGAATATCACAATCAAACTATGCGAACATAAAACACACTTATTCCTTTTATAGGTGCATATGCATTAAACTGATGAGCTGAGAATTAGATAGACTCAAATAGAATTTTGTTAGTGCAAGTACTGATGCATTTTGATTGTGATGGAAAGTTCATATCTTATTTGCAAGTCTCTTTTGTTATTAATTTCTTCTTATATCACTAAATTAGCAATTGTAAATGATCTATACTATCAAATCTTCCAAAAAAAAAAAAAAAGCTATTCTTAAGGCTTATGGAATTAGTTGAATTGTTAATCTTTTACCTGCGAAGTTTCAGGTTCAAAACTCATCACACGAAGCTTGCCTAAAAGGCTTAACGGTAATTTTTTTCCCTATATGTTCATACAACCTCCTCAAAATTATGGCTAATCAAAAGCAAAATGTGTCTTTTCCTTCCCTTTACATATATAAATAGCTAAGTTGTGGTGGCTTAACAGAATGTCTAAAAAACTTAACACAAGAAATCAGATCTAAAAAAAAATGAAGAGGAAGGCAGGGAAAGAAGAAAAACTTACCTTGAAATTGAAGAGTACTTGAAAAGATTGAAGAGGAAATAGTAGTAGCTGAAGAACCTTGAAGAGAAATAGCTCCGTCTTTTTCCTTTTCAATAGATGAAGGAAGATCCATGGAAAGCAGGCATGGAGCCACACACAATAAACTGAAGGACACACAACCACGTGGAGTAAGCAGAATGTGGGACAACATGTTGAATTTACCACAATACCCTCAGCTAATAAAAAAAGACCACAAGCAGACATGTTGATACCTCTAATTATACCCACTCTTCTAATATAGTAGAATTAACAAAGATTAGTTACAGTACATTTTGCTATGAATATTACAAAAAAAGTAATATATGATTTATGGTATAGTGATATTCTTTTTTTTAAATTCCTTTTTATATGATATATGTTTGGTATTTGTAGTGAAATTCGAAGGTGATATCATATTTAGGGGCACTCAAATTGTATTGAAATTTGAAGGCGGTATCATACTTAAGAGGACTCAAATTCGAACCTCTGATTAAGAATGAAGAAGTACTTACCGATCTACCACAATCCTTGTTCTGGGGCGGTTCAATGGATCTCATCGCCTAAGGTAAAATCATATTAAAAGGCCCTTAACTTATTTTGTAAAAGGAAAAAGTCTCAAATATGCCATCGAACTTTGAGAAAAGGCTCATTTATGTCATCCGTCAAAATTTTGGCATAGATGAGCCAAATATTTAACGGATAATATAAATGTGTCTTTTCTCAAAGTCCGATGGTGTAATGACCTGATCGGTCATTTTTGGAAAATTTCATAAAATTACCAATTTACCCCTCTCGCTATTTGTCCCGAGTCATTTCTGAATGAGTTTTGAATTAAGTTTCAAGTTTTGAGTGGAAAATTATGAATTATGGAAATTTTGGAAGTTGGAAGGTGGAAGGCTAAAGTTGTTAAAAAGTTATTTTTGGTGACTTTTGGATTTCGAGTCTCATAATGGAATTTCGTCTATTCCATCAATTCTGCAATGTGGAAATATATCTAGGAGAGTTTGGTTTCAAATTTGGAGTCCTTTTGAGGATTTGAGGTCCTAAGTTGAAAAATTGTGAAATTTAGGCTTTTGGGTTAAGTTTGGTCAACATTCGGGGTTCAGATGCTCGAATCAGATTTCTGACAGTTCCGTTGGATTTGGGGGATGACTTTAGGCATTGGAGAGTCTTGGTTGAACTTTCAGAAGTTCCGAGCTTAGCTTGACCTTTTTAGGTGTTATGTTCGTTTCTTATGACTTTTACGAATTTTGGGTCAAGAAGACCTCAGATTCCTATTTCGATGGTTCCATTGAGTCTAGAACGTCGAGTTTAGAAGTTGCATATTTGGTTTGTGTGGACAAGGTTTCAAACAAATTCCAAGGACCCTTTTGATGTTTGTGAGTTCTCTGATTTCTGGTGCATAAGATCTGATATGCTTCATGTTTGAGAGGGACCGACCAATTACGCGACCTTCATGTTAGTGAAGGTTTGATCACGAAAGCGAGGAGTCTGGCCCCCGACGATCACGTTCGCGAAAGGGAATGCCTTAGTGGGGTTTGCTTTAGCGAGATCAGAGTGAGGTTTTTGGCTTGCAATTTTGGGGATTTACCACAGTTTTCTCCATTTTGAATTTTGAAAAATCCTTGTAGGCGATTCTAAAGAGATTTTTCGTGGTGAATCATTTGGGTAAGTCTTTATAATCCTAAAACTTCAATTCCCTTTTATCATTTGTAGATTTTAACATAAAAAATTTGGGATTGCAATTGGCAAGGTTTTCAAGAACTTGAGTTTGTAGGTAAAATGGTGATTGTGAACTGATTTTAAATCTTTTTTTGAAATATTTTTACCAATGAGTTCCAAATGTCTTGTGTAACCTCTTCAAGTAAAGAATTTTTGGATTCAAACCTGATTTTCAGAATTGAATTTTTGAGTTGATTTGACCTATTTTTCAAAGAGTATGATATGAATGTTGTTATTTCTGAAATCTTATTGTGATTACTTGTTGAATTAGGTTGTGTAGCTTTGGACATTTTTCGGAAAGGAAAAATTGAAGTCTCAGATTGACTTTTGATTGAATTAAGGAAATTAAACTTTTAAACCTTGTAAAACTTGTAGAATCTTGTATTTCCCTTCATTGTGTGTGTTGGGGAATAATGAAAATGACGTGATGAGTTCAATTACTCCACTTGATTGATCTTAACGAATGAAAAGGGGGAATAAATGGAAAAGGCAACGTGTTGATAGTTGTGTTTTTGTGACTTGCCTTGATGTTGATCCTAATTTGTTTATTGATGAAATGCTTTGTTGGCATCATTGTGGTCTTGAATTGCTTGAGTTTATTGTATCTTCCTTATGAAGTGAAATTGTCTATTTGCATTGAATTTTGTACATTGTGATGAGATATGTGGTGATTATGCTGATGGGAAATGGTTCCGACAAGTGACACTATATAAAGTCAATGAAAAATGGTTCCAGCTAGTGATATTGTGGCGATGGAAAATGGTTCTGGCAAGTGACATTATATTAAGTCGATGGAAAATGGTTCCGGCTAGTGATATTGTGCTGATGGGAAATGATTCAGCAAGTGTTTGACTATTATGATTGATCTACTTGATATTTGTAATTGATTTACTTGATACTTGTGATTGATCTACTTGATGCTTGTGATGAACATACTTAATAATTGTTGATTTTTTAACTGAGTGTTGGACTATGATTGTTAAGCCTCGTGAGCTGTTTATTGTAAGATGTTATATTGGATTGATTTCTATGCACGTTGTAGTTGAGGAGGTTCAGTTGAATGAAAGGAGTATTCATATTCTAGCTTAGTTTCATTTTGTTTAGTAGATTGCTAGTTGAGTACCGTGTTGTTTGATGGGTTGCTAGCTTAGTTCATCGTTAGGAGATTTAATTAAATTTTGAGCAACTTACAAAAATGACTATATTTATAGGGTTATTAAAGTTTAATAGCTATAAGTATGTTATTTATAAAAAAAAATGACTACAATTTATGTCTTTTTCTAGCTGTATTTCTGTATATGTTTTTATTTTTCTATTTATACACTAATACAGTTTTAATTACAATGAACTAAATAAGGAAAATGCATTAATTGTACAGTTAACATATGAATACTTTGAATTCAAATTGGTATATCTATTTATAAAATGTAAAGTATTAATATATCAAGGATACAAGTATTTATAAAAACTTCATGTATTAATATATCAAACAAGGTAAAGTATAACAATTAGCGTATGAACACGATAATTTGAAAAATGGATACACTGTTGTTAAACAAAAAATGAATACACCAATATAGTATACATATGAATACATTGTTGTTAAGCAAAAGATGGATAAATTGGACAACCTAGAAACAAGAAAAATGAAAAATAATAGAATGTGTAAGTATTCGGTTGTATAAAAAATTGATAAAGCCAACAAATGTCAATCTCTTTTTTGGTCAAATTTTTCATGTAATACTTGAGGCTTGGTGTTAACTCAGGTATTTGTTTATAAAAATATAGTATTTATGTATCCAATTATACTTGTATTGACTAATCAATCTTTTAAATTGGATATATTACTTATGTATCTAGATATACTTGTATTCATAAATCACCATTTCAACTTGTGTTAATATTACAATACAAATATCTATGTATATAAGTATTTTACTATATACAAATTTGACAATCACACAACCTCAAATTCTTGGCTGAAAATGGGGTTTAAAGTTAGGTGATAAAGTGTTTAGATTTTGCAAATTAGGACATGGCTTATGGCTATATGGATTAAAGATGTAGCCAAATTGACTTGATTTGGATAAAATTGGCTAACAATTATGTAGACACGTGATTTTTTATCAAACTTGACATTTTATGCAAATTTTTAGCACTTCAATATTTTTTTAAATTTAAATTAAATATTTTTTATTTTTATCTTACTTTATGATGTTTATTTTAAAAATATTTGAAAACAACAAAAAACGGAATCACATTTTAGGTTAAGTTTTATTTTCAATTTGTTCAAAAGAAAAAAAAAATACAAAAATATATGTTTTCTTTTAGTTTAAATAAATAAGTTAGCGTTTCTTAATTAAATTTTTTGATTAGCTATTTAATTTTTCTTATATTTTTTTATTAGTTCAAAATATTTATCTAATATTTTTGTTATTACAATTACCCTATTTCCTCCACTCCCTAAAACCACTATCCCTTGCACCATATACAAACACACACACACCCCAAACAGAAAGAGACGACACAATTACCTTACAAATTACATACCATCCACTATACACCAAACATCACCCCCCCCCCCCC
>NC_064282.1:89819590-89939173 GCF_019186545.1 Solanum stenotomum
AAAAAAAAAAAAAAACTCCAAATACAGACTCATGGAAACAGTCCCAAAAAAGAAAAGAAAAGAAAAAGAAAAATAAGGTGGTTTCTCAGGTCTACGTTTTGAGTTCATAATTCTTGATTGTGATATTTTCTTCTTATGATATAATTTTTACTAGAGGTAACTCTTAATCTTCTTTGTATAGTTTCATGTCATGATTCTACGAGACTTGATTCCAATATATTAAAGTTGTTCAGATTACGTATCTGTTTAATCCGTTAAATTCTTTAATGTTATAATATTGAAATATATTAAAGTACGAAACTTAATGTTCTACGTATGTAATTAAAGTAATTTAGATGACATTTAGTTCTAATAAATTAAGTTACCTTTCCACTTTGTATACTTAATAAATTGTGTTTTGTTATAAAATCATTGAATTGTGGATGTTTCTTTTCATCAACAACCTAATGTAATGAACCTATTTAATATAAGGCTTAAAGTTGTACTAATGTAGTTGGTTAAAGGATGTAAACGGATGTTTTCTAAATCCTATAAAAGGGTATCTTTTACCCTTGTGAAATACACACTTGAAGAGATAAAAGAATACTCTCTAGTCTATACTTTCCATCACAGTTTGTCTTCCTTACTTGTTTAGTATTATTATATTTTGCTCTCATTTTATAACACATTATCAACACAAGTCTCTAACCAATTGAGACCTACTTAATTCAGGATTATCTTTTTTTCCCTAAAAGTAATTAATTTTCATTTAGAGTCAGGTATACATTTAAATGTTTATAACATCTCTAATATGACTTGCATAAATCTTTGATCTATAATTTAATTACTGCATATATAACTTGATTTAGGTATTATTGTGATACTTTACTAGGCACAATAATCAATATATTTCAGGTTTATATTGTTATGTTAGTATATGCTACTAACTTATAACTCTAAATTAATTACTAAGTAATATTATAGCATGCTAGTTAAAATAACTCATAAGTATTTTTATACATTATGATAAGTATATTGGTGTGTCATAAAGAAAAAATAATAATATTATATTAAATATGACTTGAAAATCTTACTGAACTTTGACATTAATAACTATTGAACTAGTAATAAATATTGTAAAATAATTAGAATATATATTAACTTTACCGTTTCATACTTTATGAGGTTACCTTTTTTTGTAACATTCTATGTGCATGCATATAATATACTTTATTCTAATTCTTAATCATTTGAAACATAAATTTATCTTTTAAGAAACCAACATCATGTTATTAACTCAACTATTTTATGATAGTTGTCATCATGTCAAATTTGTCAAAGCTTGAATTTGTAGCACTTGACATTTCTGGAAAAACTATTTGTCATGGATACTTGATACTGAAATTCACACCGCTAAGGGTCTTGGTGATTTATAATTGAAGGAAATAAAGCATCAAGTCAGGATAAAGCGAAAGCTATGATTTTCCTTCGTCATCATCTAGATGAAAGTCTGAAGGTTGAATATTTAACAGTGAAAGATCCACTTGAATTGTGGATAGGTTTGAAAGGGAGGTATGACCACCTCAAGGCAATGGTATTGCCAAGGGCTCGTTATGAGTGAATGCACTTACGGTTTCAAGATTATAAAACCGTAATTGAGTATAACTCTGTTGTATTTAAAATCACTTCTTAATTAAAATTATGTGGGGAAGTTAAAAAAATGAGGACATGTTGAAAAAGACATTAACTACTTTCCATGCTTCCAATATGCTATTACAACAACAATATCGTGAAAAGGGTTTTAAAAAATACTCTGAATTAATCTCATACCTTCTAGTGGATGAGCAACATAATGACCTTTTAATGAAAAAATCATGAGTCTTGTCCCGCCGGAAGTGCTCCATTACCAGAGGCACACGGGGTAGAAGAACACAACCAGTCTGAAATAACACAAAATAATCGGGGGGCATGATAATGTGCGCGGGGGTGGCAAAGGCAAAAGACGATATAATAATCGTCGAGGTGGTGGTCATAACAAAAGAGAAAACAATATGGATCTCAAAATAATCCTTCTAAAGAAAAGAGCGATCACTGTCATCGTTGAGGCCTTAAAGGTCATTGGAAAAATGAATGTCGGGCCCCTGAGCATTTTGTCAGGCTGTATCAAAATTCCTTTAAAAGGAAAGGAAATAAAGGTGGTGCCTCCTCTTCTAATGCCCGAGTAGAGTCACATTTGACTCTCAATGATGATGCTCAAGAAGGCTCTTCTCAAATATATGATGAGAATGTTGAGGCGAATTTAGCATTGAAGGATGATGCTTTTGATGGGTTCGATGATATTACTCATCTAGAAGCTGAGGACTTCTTTGAGGATCGCAACTGAAGATTGATAATTAAATTGGGAAATGAACAATGTTGTTATGTGTTTTTAACGTCCTACTCAAAGTTCATGTACTTAAATTTTCTTTTGTTAAGTTTCTTACTTCTTATTATGTATTTTTATTTTTATGAAGATAAATAAAAATTTTCAGTCCTCAGTTGGATCCAGGATGAGTAATGGAGATATATATCTTCTGGACAGTGTCACAACTCATACAATACTAAGAGAAAAGAAATATTTCTCATATGATCATGAAAAAGGCATATGTTAATACAATATCCAGTAGTACAAAATTGATTGAGGGCTCTGGAAGAGCGACCTTATTACTACCTGGAGGAACATTATTACTACCTGAAGGAACATTAATCAATAATGCATTATATTGTAGTAAGTCTCAAAGAAACTTGTTAAGTTTCAAGGTTATTCACAAATATGGCTATCATATTGAGACTGCAAATGAAGGACAGGTGGAATACCTTTATATTACTACAATAAATACGGAGAAAAAAATTGTGCATGAAAAATTGTCTGCACTTTCTTATGGGTTGTACTATACAAATATTGGTACGGTTGAATCACATGTTGTAGTAAACAAAAGGTTTACTGGTTCTAATGATTTTATCATTTGGCATGACCGGTTGGGCCATCCCGATTATAATATGATGCGCAGAATAATTGAGAATTCACATGGGCATACTTTGAAGAATCAAAATGTTCTTCAATCAAAGGAATTCTCTTGTGCTTCTTGTTCACAAGGAAAGTTGGTTATCAAATCATCAGTGGCTAAGGTTGGGGTGGAATCCCCTGCATTTCTAGAACGGATACATGGTGATATATGTGGACCTATTCACCTTGCATGTGGACCATTTAAATATTATATGGTCTTGATAGATGCATCTATAAAATGGTCACATGTGTGCTTATTGTTAACTCGCAATATGACTTTTGTGAGGTTGTTGGCTCAAATAATAAGGTTAAAAACACAATTTTCAGATTATGCAATAAAAACAATTCATCTTAATAATGCTGGTGAGTTTACATCTCAGGCATTTAATGATTATTGTTTTTTCACTGGAATAATAGTTGAACTTCCCGTTGCACATGTTCATACTCAAAATAGTTTAGCAGACTCATTGATTAAACGTCTTCATAGCTAGATCATTGTTGATGAGGACAAAGTTGTATGTTATAGTTTAGGGGCATGCTATTTTGCATGCAGCGGCACTTGTGCGTATAAGGCCAACCAGTATCATGACATCTCCCTATTACAATTGGTTTTTGGTCAAGAGTCAAACATTTCCTATCTTAGAATTTTTGGTTGTGCGGTATATGTTTTAATTGCTCCACTACAACACACAAAGATGGATCCCCAAAGAATGTTGGGTGTGAATCTCGTTCTATTATAAAATATTTAGAACTTAGAACTGGAGATTTATTTACGGCAAGGTTTTTTTGTTGTCATTTTGATGAATCAATATACCCAACATTAAGGGGAGAACAAAAGCAGTTGGGAAATGAGATATATTGGAATTCACTTTCACTGTCTCATTTAGATCCTTGAACAAATCAATGTAAGTAAGAAGTTCAAAAGGTGATTTATTTGCAAAATATTGCAAATCAACTACGAGACGCATTTACTAACCTTCCACGGGTTACTAAATCATATATCCCAACTGCTAATGCTCAAGTTCGAGTTGATGTTCCGATAGGACAAAACGTTAAGGCAAACGAGTCTGGACCACGCTTAAAATGTGGTAGACCAATTGGTTCCAAGGATAAAAATCCTCGGGAAGGAAAGGAATAAATGATCAAGATGATCATAATATGAAGGCAATTTCTCATCAAGAGCTCCGAGACATAATAAATGATGACACCACTGAAGAGGTCAATGTAACTGAAAATAATGAGAATGAGAAAATCTCTATAAATTATGTCTCGATGAGAAAAAGGTGGAATCAAAATAATATTGTGGTGCATAATATTTTTGCCTATAATATTGCAGTTGAAATAATGCAACAAGATGAGGAATTAGAACCAAGATCAGTCAATGAATGTAGACAGAGAAATGATTGGTCAAAATGGAAGGAAGAATTTCAAACATAATTGGCTTCACTTGAAAAACGTGAATTTTTGGACCAATAGTCCGAACACCTGAAGGTGTCAAGCCAGTTTGGTATATGTGGATTTTTGTGCGAAAACGCAATGAAAATGGTAAAATCGTAAGATATAAAGCACGACTTGTGGCACAAGAATTTTTGCAAAGATCTGACATTGATTATGAAGAGACATATTCTACTGTGGTAGATGCAATTACCTTCAGGTATCTAATAAATATGACAGTTCATGAAAAGCTTGAAATGCATCTAATGGACGCTGTCGCAACCTATTTATATGACTCACTAGACCACAATATTTTTATGAAAATTCCTGAAGCACTCAAAGTGCTTGAAGCATATACAAATTCAAAATAAAGTTGTTCAATAAAGCTTCAGAAATTCTTATATGGATTGAAACAATTAGGGTGAATGTGGTATAATCGTTTTAGCGAATATTTCCTAAAGGAAGGATATAAGAATGACCCTATTTGTCCTTCTATTTTTATACGAAGGTCAAAATCTGAATTTGTAATAATATTTGTTTATGTTGATGACTTGAACATCATTGAAACTCTCGGAGAGCTTTTAAAAGTTGTTGAGTGTTTGAAGAAAGAATTTGAAATGAAAGATCTTGGTAAAACAATTTTGTCTAGGCCTTTAGATTGAACATTTGACAAATGAAATATTTATCCATCAATCAACATATACTGAAAAAGTTTTGAAGCGATTTTACATGGATAAATCACATCCACTGAGTACCTTGATGGTTGTGAGATCTCTTGACATAAATAAAGATCCATTCTGACCTCAAGAAAAGGATGAAGAGCTTCTTGGTGATGAAACTCCATATCTCAGTGTTATTGGGGTACTAATGTACCTTACTAATAATACCTGACCAAATATTTGTTTCGCGGTAAGTTTATTGGTGAGATTCAGCTCATGTCCAACAAGAAGACATTGGAAAGGTGTTAAGCATATATTTAGATATCTTCAAGGAACAATTGATATGGGATTGTTGTATTCTAATGCATCTAATTCAGAATTGATCGGTTATACATATGCTGGCTATTTGTTTGACCCACATAAAGCCCGATTTCAGACAGACTATTTATTCACATATGGAGGTACAACTATATCATGGCGTTCGATGAAGAAAAAAATAGTTGCTACTTCTTCAAATCATGTAGAGATAATAGTCATTCATAAAGCCAATCGAGAGTGTGTAAGGTTAAGATCAATGACTCAACACATTTTGCAATTATGTGGTCTTTCTGTGCAAACAAAGATTTCAACAATATTGCATGAATATAATGCTGCTTGCATAGCTCAATTAAAGGGAGGATATATCAAAGGAGACCGAACAAAATATATTTCACCTAAGTTCTTTTTCACATATGATCTTCAACAAAATGGTGAGATAAATGTTCAATAGATTCGTTCGAGTGATAATCTTGCAGATTTATTCACTAAGGCATTGCCAATGTCAATATTTGAGAAGCTAAGATATAAGATTGGAATGCATCATCTCTTAGATATCAAATAAATTTTTCATCAGGGGGAGTAAAATATGCGATGTACTCTTTTTCCCTTAGCCAAAGTTTTGTCCCATTGGATTTTCCTGGTAAGGTTTTTGATGAGGCAGCACTCAAGGCGTATTACAAGATGTGTGTATTCTTTTTCCTTCACTAGGCTTTTTCCCACTGGATTTTCCCTAGTAAGGTTTTAACGAAGCACATTATCTATAAACATCCAAGGGGGAGTGTTATAAAACCTTTGAATTGTGGATGTTTCTTTTCATCAACAATCTAACGTAATGAACCTATTTAATGTAAGTCTTAAAGTTGTACTAACGTATTTGGTTAAAGGATGTAAACGGATGTTTTCTAAATCTTATAAAAGGGTATCCTTTACCCTTGTGAAATACTCACTTGAAGAGATAAAAGAATACTCTTTACTCTATACTTTCCATCACAATTTGTCTTCCTTACTTGTTTAGTATTATAATATTTTGCTCTCATTTTACAACATGTTTATTGTTTTTGAGAAAAAATAAAAATTAAAAATAAAAATAAAAATCAAATCTACAACTTTCTTTGCATTTTTTTTAATGAGGGATCTTAGTAAGAGTTTTCAATTAATTGGTTTATATTGATATATTTTAAAAATATTCTTAATAATTAATTTTTATTTACCTTAAATATAGGAACATGATTAGATCGATAATAATAATAATAGAGAAACTTTACATTTAATTGAATATGTTTAAAATAAATCAAAGATGGTGGGACTTAAGCATTTTTATTTAAACTCATAAACATAATATATTCAAAATTTAATTCAAGCCTTACATAACTCATAAAACGATTGTGCTATAACCATGGGATTTAAGGGATGCCTGATAATACCTTTCCCTCAATCAACATAATTCTTTACCTAAACTTCTAGTTCGCAGACCAACAAAATAAAGAGTCAATTTTCATTTGATTAGAGATTTTAATAAGGTGACTTGGAACACCAAAACTTAATTTCAAGTGACGATTTTGAAATAAAATAATTCCTTTTCATAATAGTCATTTTAATTGGAAAAAAACTTTTTTTTTCAAAACTTTGTTTTCTTTTTAAGAGCGAGGTTGGTGAAAAATAGAGGCGTGACAAATTAAATAAGACAAATTAATATTAATTAATTAACGAGCCTTCTAATCTTAAAAAAATAAAGAAATAATCTTATTATAAACTAATTGACTTAAAAATATAAACTATTAATTAAACTAAACTAATTGACAAAATATTCAATTAAAAGCAATCTTTTTGAAGTGACTTTCCAATATTTATAAAAGATAGAAATTATATAAATTAAATACTATAAATATATAGAAATATATACATTATTTTAATAAAAAATATAAATACTAAATCATTTAAAATGACTTCAACATATTTTTGATTTTCTTTATAAAAAAGCTAATTATTTTCAAATTGTTTGAAATTGAAGAAGCTCGGGGATTCATTTATATTGTGGAGGGTCAAAATTGGCCGTATCAACATATACTACTCACTCAGATCAAACTTCTAAATTATTTTCCTGATATAAAAAGTTTGACTCAAAAAATCTGGTCAGAACAAGACCAAAATCATAAACTACATATATTTCAAGACGATATGATCTAACTTGGTATCTAATACACCCCCATTTAGTTACATGCCAAAATAGTTACTACCGACAATTTAGTATTCTTTAAGTCAAACTATTCAAAAATTTATAAAATCTGAATTTTCCCTATAAATAGGAGCTAATCCTAGGAAAAGAAACACACAACAACATTATGTAGCATTTGATATCCTCCCAAGCAAACACATTTCTCCTCCTCTTTAGCCATGAATAGAAAGGAAGTGAAGTTTGCTTTCATCGAAAGTAAAACTGACAAGGAAGTCTTCTACAAGAAAAGATAGAAAAAGTTCTTGAAAAAGTCTCATAAACTAACCCATTTTGTGGTATTAAAATGCCTACGATCATCTATAGTTCTTACCACAATAAAATTGTGGTGTTTTCAAATCATGAAGCTACAACCAGTGTTTTTACAAAGTTTAGGATCTTCTAGCATAGGTTTAATCAAAAAATATGATGGCGAAAAATGGGTTAATCAGGCAAAGAATTGGAAAGACAGAGGGAACAACTGTGTAACGTAAGGAAGAAATCACGAACACGTTGTATGAAGTGTTGAAGGGAATATCAAAGAAAACGTCTTTTTCCTTCAACAATTCATGCATCATGTTCTTAATTTCCTTCCTCACCTTACACAATTATTCTTTCATCTTTTCAATCCTTTGCTTGGTGAACTCTTCTTTTCTCAACATATTTTTTGACTGAACAGATGCTGGAAGATTCTTAAACTTTGTAAAAAACATTAATTTTAGATTCATGATTTTATTACATGATATGTTCATTGTGGTAAAAATTTTAGATGATGAAAGTCATTTCAATACTACAAAATGTGTCGAGTTCATCAGCCTTTTTTAAGAGCCCTTTCAAACCTTTTTAACATGAGGCTTCCTTGTCAGTTTTGCTTTCATTGAGAGCAAGCTTCCACTGCAACAAATTATTGTACAAAGGGTGTAGTGAATTGTACCATCAACTTGCTTCTTTTTCATTACTTTACTTTACTTTATTACTAATATTTAGAAATGACACTTTGTGTTGTACGACACTGCAACTAATTATTGTACAAAATGTATTGTAAACTGTACTATACCAAAAAATAAATTAAATATACGTTTGAATTGTATGGACTATCAAATAGTGTGAATTTGTAAAATGCTACAAATGTTCACTACAAAAAAATTGAACTAACGTGTCCATTCAAATGACACTTTGTAGTGTACAAGCACTATAACAAATTATTGTACAATTTAGTAATGACACTTTGTGGTGTACGAACACTGCAACAAATTATTGTACAAAGGGTATTGTAAGCTGTACTAGCAACTTGCTCTAATATAATAAATAGTATATTGTGTGTATATTTTTTGTGTGTATATATATATATATATACACTTTGTGGTGTATGAACACTGCAACAAATTATTGTACAAGGGTATTGTAAGTTGTACTAGCAACTTGCTCTAATATAATAAATAGTATATTGTGTGTATATTTGTATATATTAGAACTCTGTGTGTGTGTGTATATATATAATGTAAGTGTTATATTATATTTAGTATACATTATAAGTATAATAGATAGTATATACTACGTAGTGTGTATGCCTATTTGTATTTGGTATACATTATAAGTACAATTTAGTAATGCCTATTATATTCATGTATACTCAATGTATATTTCATGTATAGTTATACTATATTCAACTTTTTGAGTGTATCATAATGTATAGTTAGTGTATAGTTCATGTATAAGTAAGCTATATTATTGTATAGTCAGTATTATCAGTATATACTTCCAATGATTTTTTTTAGCAATTTTTTTATGTAAATAAAATATGACTATATTTATTATAAACTAATTACTTTATTGTATATATTTGAAACTACCCCTTAATAAAATAACACTCTTTCCAAAAGTATACTTCAGCAAAAAAAAAAAAATAGATTTTAAAAGTTGGACGAAAGCTATTAATCAAAATACGAAGAAATAAGAAATGAGTGGTGGAGGGGCAATTCAACTACCACAATGTTTAGCTTTTATTATTATTTTTGGAGCAAGTCAACTACCGCAATTTCATCATAACAATATTATTATGATCATCATGTTTATCATTATTATCATTTTTCATGCCAGAATTTCTTGATTAGTTCAAGATGGATATGAGACATCATTCAAGTTCTCATATAGTTTAAGACTATATCATCCTTGACTCCCATTGGTACAAAAAAATAATGGCTGATTACTGGTAATAATTGTCATTTAAAAACGATAACACTAGGAAAATATACATATACAAATAGAAAGATAATGTTTATAATTGTAAGGCTTAGTTAGGTTGGAATATCTATTTATTCCACAAATTATTAAGAAAAAAAGAAATACTCATATATTGTGAGTATATAATGAGCCATGTAACCCTTACGTTTTAATTTTATTTTTTTTCTTTTTCACTTCAATGTTATTTATTTTTATTTTTTAAAAAAAATATTGCTAAAATATAGAAAAATCTAAGCATCCAATGTCATAGTAACTGTCATCAATGCCTAAAGAATGAATAGACGGTCTCCATCACACTCTTAGACTAAATCCTAAACCAATGAGTGATTAGATATATTTTTGATATTGTAGTCCATTATAAACTTGCTTTTTAAAATTTTATATTTTTTGTAAGAAATTTTTATTTTTACATATGCATAAAAAATATCTTTTATTTTTCAAATAAAAAATCTGAAAATAACTATGCATGTGTTTCTAAAGATGCGTGCATTTTTAAGTTTGAAGTTTGAACTCGTACTATAATATACTCTAGGTGTTTTGAAAGTCTACCTTGTAATGGGATATTAGTGTAATTATATACTCCAATTGATAAATTTGTCTGACCAAGTAATTATTTGATTAGCTGAGTGTAATTGAGGAAAATAACTATACTCTTCAATTTTCAAGTAGGTAAAAAAAATAAAATATATTGATAGTAATTTAGTGTAACAATCGGATGAGTTTTTATGATTAGTCTTTATTTATAATAAAAGAACACTCAATTATGTAGTTATACTTTGTGCAACCAAACATGACATTATGAATTACATTTAAGTACGTTACAAACATATATTATTATAATTACTATATTATGCAATTACTATTTCAAGAACTACACAATTATATAATTTTTCAAATATTTCTATATAAAATATAACTCAAGTTCATATATGATACATATACTTTTGAACTCGATATGATATCATAGCCCGATTAATATATCCGCGATTTACAAGTAATGTTTACTCATGGCAACAAATATGTTGAAGTCTTGAAGACAAACAATTATATTCATATTGATAATTAAGCTTCTGAAGAAGGATACTACATACGAAGATGATTACAATAAAGTATATATAACATAAGATAAAATACAGGTTCATATGGTACATATATTTTTAAGTTTGATATTTGGTAACTCGATTGATAAATATGTGAGTTACGAGGCAAATATTGTTGGAGTGAGGTGATAGTAGCTATAACTCCTAGTAAAGCCACAACCATGATGATTGGCCTCATTAGAGTCCAATTCCATCAATAAATTGAGAAAAAATTCAACATCACAAGGAAGAACCAAAGGACCTTTACTATTGTAACCAAACTCTGATTCAGCTTCATCAAGCAACATCTTGAAGAGGGGATGATTCACATACTCAGTCTTAATCGTGAATCTTTGTTTATCTGATCCAACATAGACAGAGAAACAACCTTGTGTAGACACTCGAAATCTTAATTTTCTAGCTCGTTTTGTTGTCAAGGCATGTTGATTATGTTCTGATGAATTTTTTCGACCAAAAGATTTGCAACGCTCCCATGTTTTGGGAATTATTCCTTTCTTTCCTTTCGAATCCAATTTGTTCAAATCCATAGTTATTTTTCGAAAAAAAAAAACAAAACACGTATTAGATATATAGTATGGTCTATATCTAGGGATTTAAGCTAACCTCTATCGTAAGCCAAGTAAAGCTCGACCTTCATCCTTGGCCTCATGGTGTTACTCATGTAGATAAAGTTCACACAAAAAAGAAATATTCATGCAAGAAGATTGTACACGAATTTATCTCTGATTCGTCGATGGGAAAAATCTTTGTTTAAAAAGGTTGCAAAAGTAAAAGAGGAGATAAAAGGGGATTGGGAAGGAAGTAGTGAGAATGTATATGTAAAGAAGGATTAAACTCTCTTGGCAAGTTTTTCAATAAATGTAGATGTAACACTATATATATACACACGAAGGCCAACAATGGTATAATATAAGATTGAATTATTAGTATTATTTTTAGAAAATAAAATAAAAGGGCTATGGTGATAATTGTCAACTCTTGAAGGAATTAATTATCAAAGTTTTCCATTTTATTATTATGATGATTAACCTTAGGATGTCACAAAGAGGCCAATTTGGAATGGGTCATGCCACTTGTCATTTAATTACCATCCAACTGTTTAAAGGATGTTTATGTTTACTAACAATAGATTTCTATAAAATGCTCCAAATAATTGAGCCATTATATCTAATGAGAATTGTATTTTATGTTAATAAATTAATATGTGATATACAAAATTAACCATAAATTTGAAGGTCAACCAACTTACCCCACCCCCCACGCCTGCCCCACTTTTATCCTCTTTACTTCTTTTTTTTTTTTTCGAAAAAGAAAAAGAAAAGACTTAGCTGAGTTATCACTAGAAAGGTTAATTAAGTAAAAAGCTTGCGAAAAGAAGGAGCTCGAGTTCAGGCCATATGACTAGTGGTGTCTATGGCCCAGAAAGTGATGGCCCACCTAATTCATCTAACATTTTAAGACATACATTCGTATTATATATATTGGTGCTATCTGTACTTTTAAATAATTACGTATCTTATCAGTAATTAAAATTTTCATATCATATATTGAAAAAGATATACCTAGACACATATTTTGCTACCAGATGCACTTAAACAGGAAGAGAGGTGAGCGAGATAATCATGTATTCCACATACAATCGAATCACACTAGATACAAGTATATGGTGCAATTCACATATATATGAGATACCAGATATATAGGAGAGTGGCAAGCAAGATGGGAGGGAAGCGAGTGATTGTTATATACCCAAATACATGTGAATCCATGTGGATACAATGTATCTAGAACAAATTACACCTAATTTCTACCCCATGTATCCCTAGATACATGTATCTGGATGCACTAAAATCTGGTAATATTCGTAATATTGCAAACTAGAGCGTGTTTAAGTAATTAACTCCTGAACTAGTGAAATTTTTTCATACTTTAAGAGTTGGACACAAGATAATTTCATATTAGACTAATTTTAGTCACACCTAACATAACCCATTTCTAAAGTAATTTTCAATTAGCCCAATATTAACACAATTCAAGTTCATTTTAAGGATTTACTTTAATTTGGATTAGCTATTTGAGATCTACTTTGATTTTTCTAATGGGTCAGGATTCGGGTCTTAGGGTTTTGATCCCAAGTTGAGGTCGGATCTCGGGTCAGGGTCGATGCTCGAGTCTTAGGTTCTAGGTCAAATCCATGATTATATCTCGAGTTCTGGGTCAAGTTGAGATCTTTAGTCCAGGTCGAGGTTGGGTTTCGAATCTCAAGTCATGCTTAGATCTCCAATTTTAGATCAAAATTGAGGCTCAATCTCAAGTCAAGAGTTGTATTCAAAGTGGTCGAATTTGGGTTGGGTCTCAAATTTTAGGTTTTGAGTCAAAATCAGGTCTTAATTTTTAACATCCGGCAATGTGAAATAATTGAAGAGGCTTAGAATTGGAAATTTTCATTTTTGGAAAGAATTTAAAAATTCTGCAAATTTGGCTAAGTATGGGAAAAAGTGAGTTTTAGGCCAACATTGAGCAGCCATAACTCCTAGCTCAGGATGAGTTATGAGTATTTCCAGTTATTATTGCAAAGCTCGTAGAATGATCTTTCCAACGCCACTGAGTTTGCTTGATTCCGAGTTCGTATGAGTGAGTTATGCCCTTTGGAAGTTGGACAGTTGGCAGGGAAATCCGTCCGGAAATTGTAAGGGCATTTTGGTCTTTTCACTAACCAATTCCTTTGGTTATATTATTGTGTTAGGCTGATTTGTGGATCATTTTTATCCCATTTTAAAAGAGTAAGAGCTAGGGTTCTTGAGTGAAGAAGAGAAGAAGAAAGAAAGAAGAGAAGAAGAAGAGGAGAAAGGGAAGATCAAGCAAGGAGATCATTGTGGAAATCGTTGGGGGTGATCCCTATTAAGGTATGTGAGTTCTTAATGTGGGTTGATCATTTCCCCCACACACAACACTCATTTTATTAATTGAGAAAAGATTGGATTTGTTGTTGAAGTTGTTGATGTTGTTAGTTGTTGTTGATGTTGTTGAAGTTCTTGTTGGTTGTGGGACATGATTTGGGTTGTGTTTTTAAGTTGAATCTCTAGTAGGTTAAGGGATTTTATGATCCTTAGTGTTTGGGTTGAAACCATTGAGGTAAGGGAGGATTAGAGTTGGAAAAATGAAGGAGAAAAGCCAAGTTCTCGGGAAAAAGTGCAAGGGCGTCGCGCCAGCCAGCGCGCCCCAAGAGGAGCTCTGAAGCTCAGCCCTTGGAGCGGCGCACCAGCCAGAGCGCCAGCAGGGCCCTTCTGAACTTCAAGGGCTGGCGCTCCGCGCCTTGCAGAGCGCCAAGGACCCCAACCTACCCCTTTCATTCCCCACTCTTTCATACATGTTCCTAGGTATTATACCTATGTTTCATAGTTGTTTCCGACACTCCAAAGTACGTCTAAACATCAAGAATCCCTCCATAACATGTGATCTAACACCTTGAATTCATAATTCCAAGTCTAGTGAAGTTAGTTTCCAAGTCAAGTGGAGTTAGAAGGCAAGTGAAATTAGAAGTCAAGCTTAGAAGTTAAGTAAGTCCAAGCAAGTCTTCAAGGATTTCAAGCGTCTTCATTAAACGTTTTAACTTCATTCTAAGGCTCAAGTTCCAAGTTAAGTATAGAGTTTCAAGTCAAGCAAAGAGTATAGAGTTTCAAGCTAAGTAAAGAGTCTTAAGTTTCAAGTCGAGTAAAGAGTATCGAGTTTCAAGTTAAGTCAAGATGTTTTCAGTTAAGTCAAGAGTTTTGAGTTAAGTCAAGAGTCAAGAGTTGAGTTCATTTCTCAAAAGTAATTAGGGAACTAAGTATTTCCCAAAGAAGTTTATAAATGTTTACACATTTAAGTTGAGAGGAAACTGAGATTTCCAAAAGAGTTTTGAGAAGTTTGAGCACTATCTCTTTTAAAAAGAACAGATGAATTTTGCAAAAGAGTTTCTAAAACATGATTAGTATGACAAATCGAGTGTGTCATCAATGTTTAAACAGTATGGTCTCTAGATATACCATCAATGTTTAAGCAGTATAAATATCCCGAGTCATCAATGATCATATTAAAAATATGGTTTTGATTTGTTCTTTTTAGAAAGAGTTTTCAAGTGCCTTCAGGCTAAGTTTTGAGTAATTATCTCAACTAAAGAAAGATGTGTTTAAAGTACTTATGAGCTAAAGTATTTTTGGGAGTAGTCTTGAGCACCGAATTGGGGGAGCGTTCAAAGAACTCACAACCCCCATAGAACATGGGATTTCTCGAGTCATACTTTTTAGATGACCACAAAAGTTAATCTAGCGGATCCACTAAGCAAAAGTAAGGTCCTATATCACGGCAAGGTATATGATGGTCCTTGGGCAACATGAGGTAAAACGTTGTATCACCACTTAGTTTCATAGTGGTGGTTATTGGTTAGAGAAACTCCCACAACAGTAGAAAGAGCTTGGTTCCTCGATAAGTTCTACTTAGTATGGATGGGGGTATGGGACATCATTCATGCATTGCACAAGTAGACTTTGAGAAGAAGCATGGTATTTTCATGATATTATAAATATGATTTTTACGTCATGTTTTAAATAGTTTTACAAAGCTTTATATATTGCATGTGTCTTATTGCTTTATATACTAAGTTCAGTTATTCTTGAGTTGTACAGAGCAAAGATAAGTTCTCTTTTGTATTCCTTTCAAGCTTAAGTTGTTGTTTAGCGGTCCAGCTCGCATACTCGTACATTTCATGTACTGATGCCAGTTGGCATACATCTTTTGATGATGCAGACGCAGGTAACCGGGATCAGCATCCAGCACACCGTTGATCCAGTTGAGCACTCCAGAGTGAGTGGTGAGCCTCCTTGCTTCCCGGAGGACTCGGTTATTTGTGTTCTTAAGTTTTGTTTTATTAGGATGTTGTGGGGTCTGTCCCAACATCCATCTCAGTATTTTAGAGGCTTCATAAACAGTCAGCAAGTTAGTTTTGAGTCTCTCATCTATGTATATATGTAAATATTCTATTTTGAGATTCGAGTTGCCTTTTTGGCCAAATTTGTATCATTAAAGTTGTCTTATGACCTTCCATTGCATTGAGTTATTCTGTTGAGTTAGGTTTCCGCTGAGTTAAGAAAGCCAGTCCAAGGGTTCGCTTGGGGCCAGCAATGGTCTCCGAGTGCCGATCCCGCCCAGGGTGTAGGCTCGGGGCGTGACAAATTTGATATCAGAGCAAGTTCCAGAGTCTTATGGAGTCTATGAAGCCGTGTCTGTAGAGTCCTAGTTATCGGTGTGAAGCGCGCCACATCTATAATTGGGAGGCTACAACATTTAGGAAGATTTCTCACTTCTTTCATACTCATCTCGTGCGTTAGAGGTTATCTCTAAAAAGTTTCTTTCTAATTGGTGCTTGCGCATGTTTCAGCGGATCATGCTTCCACGAAGAGCAGTCAGAGTTCGTCCAGCTATGAAGAGTGTTGAGGAACAAGAGTTACCAAATGCCCTAGAAGTGCAAACCCAATAATAGATAAAATATGCTGATATTCGTGAAGTTATCCGGATGTTAAGTCAAGTTGCAACCTATCATGTTGGGTAGGGAGATAATCGACACGAAGTGGTTGATACTTCAAGAATCCGTGAACTCTTAAGGATGAACCCACCAAGCTTCACAGGTTCAAGTGTTACTGAGAATTCAGAGAACTTCATTGAGGAACTTAAAAGGGTATTTGATGTGATACAGGTTGTTAAGTCGGAGAGGGTGGGACTAGCTGCTTACCAATTGAAGGGTTTCGCTAGAATTTGGTTTGACCAATGGAAAAAGAATATGGCTGAGGATGCGCCAGTAGTGAGTTGGGTTATGTTTGAGAGTGCTCTCATGGGGCGTTTCTTTCCTCGTGAGTTACGAGAGGCAAAGATAAAAGAGTTTCTTACCCTTAATTTGGAGTCTATGAGTGTTCATGAGTTTAGTCTGAAGTTCACATAACTTTCCCGCTATGCTCCGGAGATGGTTGCTGACACGAAAAGCAGGATGAGTTTATATGTTGCTGGGTTATCTCGTCAATCAAGCAAGAAAGGCAAGGCAGCTATGCTGATAGGAGATATTAATCTAGCAAGATTTATGATCCATTTACAACAAGTTGAGAAGGATAAGTTGAAGGATAGAGAAGAGTTTAAGGCTAAGAGGGATAAGATAGTAGGGGACGAGTTCAGGCAACAAAAGAATGATGTTAATCAGTCATCTCTCCCACAGAAATAGAAGGGACCTACTCCACCATCTGCTAGTGTGCCTGCAATTGAGAACAAAGACAGGTACAATAGAAATTCCTATAATTTCAGGGCTAGACTTGCCTATCCTCAAGGAAGTATGGTACCAAGAGGTAGTAAGGCTCCTTCATGTGCTAGGTGTGGTAGAACCCACCCAGGTAAGTGTCGTCAGGGCCAGACAGGTTGCTTTAAGTGTGGACAAGAGGGTCACTTCATAAAGGAGTGCCCAAAGAACAAGCAAAATAGTGGAAATCTGGGCAGTAAGGCCCAATCTTCTTCAGTTGTCCCACCAGACAGGATGGTACTTAGAGGAGCTACTTCTAGTACTGGCGGAGGAGCAAACCGCCTCTATGCAATCAAGTGTCGTCAAGAGCAAGAAGATTCGCCAGATGTTGTCACTGGTATGATTTGAGTCTTTGACTTTGCTGTTTATGCTTTGCTAGACCCCAGAGTGAGTTTATCTTTTGAAATTTCTTTTGTTGCTATGAACTTTGATGTTATACCTGAGCAACCTAGTGAGCCAGTCATAGAGTGGAATAGTAGTTCAGCAGTGCCTAAGGGTCGTTTCTTTTCGTACCTCAAGGCGAGAAAGTTAGTTTCGAAGGGTTGTATCTATCACTTAGTCCGAGTTAATGACTCTAGTGTTGAGATACCTCTTTTTCAGTCAATTCCTATAGTAAGAGAGTTTCCAGAAGTTTTTCCTGATGATCTACCCGGAATTCCTCCTGAGAGAGAAATAGATTTCGGCATAGACATCATTCCAAATATTTGTTCTATCACTTTTTCGCCTTATAGAATGGCACTAGCAGAGTTGAAAGATTTGAAAGAGCAGTTAAAGGGATCTGTTAGATAAGGGTTTTATTTGACCAAGTTGACTCGGAAGAACAATGAATTTTCAACGGTTTGAAGCTTGTGAGGAAGACTTTCAGGAATGGGAAGAGAAGTTGACTACCGCCCAGTTATGATATTTGGTTCTTGAGTACATACTGAATATCTGAATCTAAAATGGATTTGAGAACAATAGTCGAGTTTAGGCGAATCGAGGTGTAATGTGATGAGCTAGAGTTGGTTGTTATAGTTTTGCTTCGAAGATATGGCGTCATTGTTGTATGATGTTCATGTGGGTGTGTTCACTTAGAATGAGATTAATCTCAGACAAAGAGAGAGTGGTTAAAGGTACTCAAGGATGATGACATGAGTTTTCTTTATCACCCTGGTAAGGTTAATATTGTTACTGATTCTTTAAGCAAAGTTGTCTATGGGTAGCACCACCCATATTGGAGAAGGAAAGAGAGAGTTAGCAGAAAGATGTGCACAGACTTGCACGCCTAGGAGTCAGACTTATAGATTCCACAAAAGGAGGAATAGAAGTGACAAACGGGGCCGAGTTATCATTAGTGTCAGAAGTAGAAGGTGAGAAAGACTCAGACCCTATCTTGCTAGAATTTCAGGTAAAATGTTCATAAGCAATGATGGCTTTTGAACAAGGGGGTGATGGTGTTTTGAGGTATCAAGGTGGATTGTGGAATTGATTTCAAGGATAGTTGAGATGATTACCTATCTTACATGGAGTTGCTTGCAACGATAGTTACCATTCTAGCATCCATATGGCTCGTTATAAGGCTCTTTATGGGAGAAGAGGTAGATCTCTTTTTTTGGATGGTTTGAAGTTAGTAAAGCAGGGTTGATAGATCCAGAGTTAGTTCATCAAGCTATAGAGAAGGCGAAAGTGATTCAAGAGAGGTTGAAAATGGCACAAAGTCGTCAAGAATCTTATATTGATGTTAGGAGAAAGGCGTTAGAGTTTGAAGTACAGGATTGGGTATATTTGGAAGTTTTACCCATGAAGGGAGTTATGAGAAAGTTCCTGTTCAGATTTTAGATCGCCAAGTTCGCAAGTTGAGAACGAAAGAAGTAGCCTCAGTCAAGGTCTTTGGAGGAACCAATTTGTTGAGAAAGCTACTTGGGAAGCCGAAGAGGAAATAGAAGAAGAGATATCCACATCTCTTTGAATTCGAAGGAAGTGTAGATCAAGGTACTAATTTCTTCTTAGTGCTCTTTGAATTATAGTGAGCATGTAGTTGTTGTTGGTGTTTGCATGGTTGCTTGTTGGGTGTTTGAGTTTGATTTACACCCTTAGCCTAGTAAGAGTCATCTCATTCGAGGACGAATGTTCCCAAGGGAGAGATATTGTAACATCCGGCAATGTGAAATAATTGAAGAGGCTTAGAATTGGAAATTTTCATTTTTGAAAAGAATTTAAAAATTCTGCAAATTTGGCTAAGTATGGGAAAAAGTGAGTTTTTGGCAAACTTTGAGCAGCCATAACTCCTAGCTCAGGATGAGTTATGAGTAGTTCCAGTTATTATTGCAAATATCGTAGAATGATCTTTCCAACGCCACTGAGTTTGCTCGATTCCGAGTTCGTATGAGTGAGTTATGCCCTTTGGAAGTTGGACTGTTGGCAGGGAAATCCGTCCGGAAATTGTAAGGGCATTTTGGTCTTTTCACTAACCAATTCCTTTGGTTATATTATTGTGTTAGGCTGTTTTGTGGATCATTTTTGTCCCATTTTAAAAGAGTAAGAGTTAGGGTTCTTGAGTGAAGAAGAGAAGAAGAAAGAAAGAAGAGAAGAAGAAGAGGAGAAAGGGAAGATCAAGCAAGGATATCATTGTGGAAATCGTCGGGGGTGATCCCTATTAAGGTATGTGAGTTCTTAATGTGGGTTGATCCTTTCCCCAACACATAACACTCATTTTATTAATTGAGAAAAGATTGAATTTGTTGTTGAAGTTGTTGAAGTTGTTAATTGTTGTTGATGTTGTTAGTTGTGTTGTTGAAGTTCTTGTTGGTTGTGGGACATGATTTGGGTTGTGTTTTTGAGTTGAATCTCTAGTAGGTTGAGTGATTTTATGATCCTTAGTGTTTGGGTTGAAACCATTGAAGGTAAGGGAGGATTAGAGTTGGAAAAATGAAGGAGAAAAGCCAAGTTCTCGGGGAAAAGTGTTGGGGCGTCGCGCCAGCCAGCGTGCCCCAAGAGAAGCTATGAAGCTCGGCCTTTGGGGCGGCGCGCCAGCCAGAGCGCCAGCAGGGCCCTTCTGAATTTTAAGGGCTGGCGCTCCGCGCCTTGCAGAGCGCCAAGGACCCCAACCTACCCCTTTCATTCCCCACTCTTTCATGCATGTTCCTAGGTATTATACCTATGTTTCATAGTTGTTTCCGACACTCCAAAGTACGTCTAAACATCAAGAATCCCTCCATAACATGTGATCAAACACCTTGAATTCATAATTCCAAGTCTAGTGAAGTTAGTTTCCAAGTCAAGTGGAGTTAGAAGGCAAGTGAAATTAGAAGTCAAGCTTAGAAGTTAAGTAAGTCCAAGCAAGTCTTCAAGGTTTTCAAGCGTCTTCATTAACGTTTTAACTTCATTCTAAGGATCAAGTTCCAAGTTAAGTATAGAGTTTCAAGTCAAGCAAAGAGTATAGAGTTTCAAGCTAAGTAAAGAGTTTTAAGTTTCAAATCGAGTAAAGAGTATCGAGTTTCAAGCTAAGTAAAGAGTTTTAAGTTTCAAGTCGAGTAAAGAGTATCGAGTTTCAAGTTAAGTCAAGAGTTTCAAGTTAAGTCAAGAGTCAAGAGTTAAATTCATTTCTCAAAAGTAATTAGGGAACTAAGTATTTCCCAAAGAAGTTTATAAGTGTTTTCACATTTAAGTTGAGAGGAAACTTAGATTTCCAAAGAAGTTTTGAGAAGTTTGAGCACTATCTCTTTTAAAAAGAAAAGATGAGTTTTGCAAAAGAGTTTCTAAAACATGATTAGTATGACAAATCGAGTATGTCATCAATGTTTAAACAATATGGTCTCTAGATATACCATCAATGTTTAAGCAGTATTAATATCCCGAGTCATCAATGATCATATTAAAAATATGGTTTTGATTTGTTCTTTTTAGAAAGAGTTTTCAAGTGCCTTCGGCTAAGTTTTGAGTAATTATCTCAACTAAAGAAAAATGTGCTTAAAACACTTATGAGCTAAAGTATTTTTGGGAGTAGTCTTGAGCACCGAATTGGGGAGCGTTCAAAGAACTCACAGCCCCCATAGAACCAGGTAGCCAACATGGGATTTCTCGGGTCATACTTTTTAGATGACCACGAAAGTTAAGCTAGCGGATCCACTAAGTAAAAGTAAAGTCCTATATCATGGCATGGTATATGATAGTCCTTGGGCAACGTGAGGTAAAACGTTGTATCACCACTTAGTTTCATAGTGGTTGTTATTGGTTAGAGAAACTCCCACAGCAATAGAAAGAGCTTGGTTCCTCGATAAGTTCTGCTTAGTATGGATGGGGGTATGGAACTTCATTCATGCATTGCACAAGTAGACTTTGAGAAGAAGCATGGTATTTTCATGATATTATAAATATGATTTTTACGTCATGTTTTAAATAGTTTTACAAAGCTTTATATATTGCATGTGTCTTATTGCTTTATATACTAAGTTCAGTTATTCTTGAGTTGTACAGAGCCAAGGTAAGTTCTCTTTTGTATTCCTTTCAAGCTTAAGTTGTTGTTTAGCGGTCCAGCTCGCATACTCGTACATTTCATGTACTGATGCCAGTTGGCATACATCGTTTGATGATGCAGGCGCAGGTAACCGGGATCAGTATCCAGCACACCGTTGATCCAGTTGAGCACTCTAGAGTGAGTGGTGAGTCTCCTTGCTTCCCGGAGGACTCGGTTATTTGTGTTATTAAGTTTTGTTTTATTAGGATGTTGCGGGGTCTGTCCCAACATCCATCTCAGTATTTTAGAGGCTTCATAAACAGTCAGTCAGTTAGTTTTGAGTCTCTCATCTATATATATATGTAAATATTCTATTTTGAGATTCGAGTTGCCTTTTTGGCCAGATATGTATCATTTAAGTTGTCTTATGACCTTCCATTGCATTGAGTTATTCTGTTGAGTTAGGTTTCCGCTGAGTTAAGAAAGCCAGGCCGAGGGTTCGCTTAGGGCCAGCAATGGTCTCCGAGTGCCGGTCCCGCCCAGAGTGTAGGCTCGGGGCGTGACATAATTCTCAGATCAGGATCACGTCTCCAAGTCCCAAGTGAGATTCGAGATCGAGCCTCGGGCTAGAGTTAGGGTCTGGTCTAGGGTTTAAAGTTTAGGGTCAAAATCAAGGCTTAAGTTCTAAGATAAAGTCAAGTCTCGGTTCTTAAGTTGGGGTCGGTTCTCAGGTTAGGGTCTTGGGTCAAGGTCAGATCTCAAATTCTGGGTCAAAATTAGGGTCGGGTCATTAGTTTTGGGTCAAATTCAGGTCTAATTCTCGGGTCAAGTCAGGTCTCGAGTTAAGGTCAAATCTTGGGTTTATAGTTAGGTCATGTCTCGGGTTCAAAGTCAAAATCGAGTCTCGGGTCCCTATCAAGGTGGGGACTCTAGTCTCGAGTTCTTGGTCAAATTAAAGTCGGGGCTTAAGTCTCAAGGACTAGGTTGGGGTTTTGGGTTATGGTCCAGACTTGAGATCTTAGTCAAAGTTGGGGATCAGGTAATGGGTTTAGGTCAGGCCTCAGATCCGAGTCAAAATAAGGTTTTAGCTCTCAAGTTAATAGGGTCAATTAGAGTCTAGTGTCCCGAGTGTCAGGTTGAAGTCGAGGGGTGAGGCTCACATCTTGGGTTTATAGTCAAAGTCGGGTCGAGGTCATGTCTTAGGCCTTGGGTCAAGGTTGGATCGGGCGGGGGATCAGGGTTGTGAGTCAAACATAAGGGCTCGAGTTTCGATGGATGGTAGGTAGGGGCGGACCTAAATAAGGGGTGGTGTAGGGGAAGGTGGACCATTTGAAAAAAATGGGTTAAACTAGGCAAGTCATGATTCATGACCCAACCCATTTTCAGCCATTTTAGCCCATGTAATATTTGGGATGATATTAAGTCAAGCCATTTTAACTTGATCAATTGCATCCCGATTCATCTAGTTGACACTCTTAAATTGTGACTATTTGAACTGTAACTTACTGGCAGTAAGTGAGTTCTGTATCAAACAATCTTTGAAATAACCAATTAACAAGGGTCAGTGTGATGGAACACAATATTAGAGATTTTTTTTGAAATTATCCCTTAATTTATATTATATATACAATCGAAAAGTGACCAAAAATATCCTTAACTTAATGAATATGACTTAGAAATATACCTACCTTTATTTTAAAATGTCCTCAAGGTTATCTTTTGACTTAAAAATGCCCCTAAAACTAACCATCGACCAATTGATTAGTTGAGCTTTATAAAAAGCCTTGTGGCAGTATATGATTGGCCCATATAATAACCCAATGTGAATTTTAGATCACCCAACAGCTACACTGCATATAATTCCTATGGAAACGTGTTGAGCACAAGAGTATCAATGACCATTTTTTTTAAATCTAACTTACGAGCACAAGAGTAATAATGACCATTTTAAAAAAATAAATGGAAATGGACCTTCCAAATTTTCGAACATCTAAAAGCTCAATTTATACTCATCTTTATTTATTTGTCCATTTTTAACTTGATATATCTATTAAGAAAATAATAGTTGACATAGTGAGTTTACCATTTTACTCCTATTAATTGATAGAATTCCAAAATCAATTTACTCATTAAAGAGGTTTTACTTTTTTCAAAAACAATAATTCTCTAAATAAATTGAGGATATAATAAATAAAAAAACATTTTCTTTTCTTGTTTTGTCAAAAATAATAAGTAAAAAGTTTGACAAGTAAAAAGGGACAGAAGACTTCTATTGGAGTGAAAAAAAAAAAAATTTCATTGGGTTAAGAGCAAGTTTCATAAGCCTTCTCAAAAACATTACTATCATTATTTGTACACATATTTTTTCTCATTAGATCAAATTTGTTCCAATCGTTCCATTAATTGGTGTCCATTAGTTTGTATTCGACATTATTTTATTTTTGGTTTAAAAATTCCTTTGTTCGTGTAATATAACAATGATCTAGGGGCGGAACCAGGGAGAAGGGGTTTATTCAAACTCTCATCAACAGAAAATTATACCATTTATACATAAGTATAATTATATTTTATACATTTATAATAATTATTGAATTTTCTTAAACTTATTTATGTGTTTACTTCTTTGTATTTTGAATTTACTTGATAAAAATCCTGATTTCGTATTAATAGTGTCAACATGAGCATCTCATTTTCTAAAGAAGCTTCTACCGATTTTATTCTCAGTATAATTTGAATCTTGACAAATGGGGCACATAACACATTAGCATTTCATATAGACGAAGAGACCATTTTGTAGTCCACTTAAAATTGTTATTCTGTGTCAAAAATGAAAGTAAAATAAAGTGGGTGATATATTTCCTTTTAGCTTTAATATAGGGAAAATTGTATGAAATATCAAATTATTAATTCAAATTAAATGTTATAGCCATATTTTTTTTATTTGTAATTCGTAGCAAACATTCCATGTTTTTTGCCATCCCATTTGTATACCGAAATAAGCAAATAGACCGAAATATACAAATGCGGGACCCATTTGTATACCGAAATATACAAATGCAGGACCCATTTGTATACCAAAATATTGAAAGACTTGATTTCTCTTCTAATAATTTTTCAGGATCGCTCATTTCACCTAAATTTGGTGAGTTTTCTAATTTGACGCATCTTGATTTGTCGCATTCAGATTTTAGATTCGGACCTCACAATTTTGAACTTCTCCTTGAGAACTTAACCCAATTAAGAGAGCTTGACCTTTACGGTGTGAGCATCTCTTCCACCTTTCCTTTGAATTTCTCTTCTTATTTAACAACTCTACGACTTAATGACACACAATTATGGGGGATACTGCCCGAAAGTGTTTTTCACCTTTCCAACCTGGAAACACTTGATTTATCATACAATTCCCAACTCACAATTAGGTTTCCCACGACCAAATGGAATAGCAGTACATCTCTCATTTTCTTATCTCTACGTAAAGTGAATTTTATTGGTAAGATGCCCGAATCATTTAGCTATCTAACTTCATTGCATTACTTGGATATGAGTTCTTGTAACCTCTCAGGTCCTATTATTAAACCTCTTTGGAATCTCTCCCACATACAAAGTTTGAATCTCAGAAATAACCATCTTGAAGGACCAATTTCCCAATTCTTCAAATTTGGAAACCTCAAGCTGCTATCACTTGGAATTAACAACTTTTATGGCCAACTTGATTTTTTATCCTCCAACAGAAGTTGGACTCTACTTGAAGTGTTCGAAGTTTCTTCCAATTCCTTTCGATGTAAGTGGTCTGCAAAGCCTACAATCATTCTTCTTGTCATCAAACCTCTTGAATGGGACTATACCATCATGGATATTCTCCCTTCCTTCACTAGATGAATTATACTTCAATGATAACTATTTCAGTGGAGAAATTCAGGAGTTCAAGTCCAAAACATTGTGGGACGTTACTCTAAAACAAAATCAGTTGCAAGGTCCTATTCCGATGTCACTCCTAAACCAACAGAGCCTATCTTATCTTCTCCTTTCGCAAAATAATCGCAGTGGACAAATTGCTTCAGCTTCCTGCAGTCTAAAAGCCTTGACAGTGCTAGATCTTGGAAGTAATAATTTGAAGGGAACAATCCCACGATGTTTGGGTGAGATAAGTGGACTTTGGGTTTTTGATCTAAGCAACAACAATCTTAGTGGGGCAATTAATACAACTTTTAGTATAGGAAACACGCTTAGAGTCATTAACTTGCACGGGAATAAGCTAGAGGGGGAAGTCCCATGATCTTTGGTCAATTGCAAGAGTTTGGAATTTCTAGATTTAGGTAACAATGAGTTGAGTGACACATTTCCAAAATGGTTAGGAACCCTACCGAATTTGAAGATTTTAAGCTTGAGATCAAATAAGTTCCACGGGCCCATTAAAACTTCAAGGGCTGGAAACTTGTTTGTACATCTTCGAATAATTGATCTATCATCCAATGGATTTAGTGGGAATTTACCTATGAGCCTTTTTGAGAATTTGAAAGCTATGAAGATAATTGATGAGATCACGAAAATCCCACAGTATGTGGGAGAAGACTTGTATTATTATTATCATTTTTCTGAAACAATTACAACAAAGGGGTTGGATCTTGAATTTCGTGGAGTTTTGACTACAAACATAGTTATCAATCTCTCGAAGAATAGATTTGAAGGTTGTATTCCAAGTTCCATTGGAGATCTCATTGCACTTCGTACTTTGAATTTATCTCATAATGGTTTGGAGGGTGTGATACCAACATCGCTGCAATACTTATCTGTACTTGAATCATTAGATTTCTCATTCAACAAAATAAGCGGAGAAATTCCACAACAACTTGCATCCCTCACATTTCTTGCAGTCTTAAATCTCTCTCACAATCATCTTGTTGGATGCATCCCTAGAGGAAAACAATTTGATACGTTTGAGAATAGTTCATACCAAGGGAATGATGAGTTACGTGGATTGCCACTGTCAAAAGATTGTGGCGATGATGAAGGGGTACCACAAGCAACAACTCCATTTGGGCAAGGAGAAGAAGGAGACTCATTAATGATCAGTTGGCAGCCAGTTCTCATGGGTTATGGTTGCGGTCTAATTATTGGATTATCCGTAATATACATAATGTTATCAACTCAAAATCTAGCATGGTTTTCAAGGATGGTTAAAGAATTGGACCACAAGATTATTACGAGAATGAAAAAACACAAGAAAAGATATTAGTGTGTAACCTAGCCAGGTATTCAACTTGATCTTTATCCTTCATAAGATTATTTTGTATATCTCAATGTATTATATATATATCTACCTCCTTCATCCTTGAAATTCTTGACTTTGATTCTTCATTTTTTAAAATTGCAGGATTCGAGCCTAATATGTTTTTAGATAGAGATTGTTAGCTTGAGTTCAGCCTAATAATTAGTTGAGTAATTAGGCTCAACTGCAAAGTCAGTTCATAAACTTATGAATTTATTATATTTATCTTCTTCTTAATTACATAAAGTAATTTCGATGTGAAAGAATATAATATGATCATTTATTTCAGGAATATAAATATGATATTTTTTCTGACTCACTATGGTTATTTACAGAGGAGCACGATGCTCAATCGATCGATAAATAATTAAGAAAATAAAAGTAGGAGATGTAAAATCAGCAAAACATCATTCCACATCATTTGTAAAAAGCAAACCTTTGGAACTGACAATATAGACTATAACCAATATCATTATGTGGCTAAAATAGAATTTCTATGGAGAAAATTCATCATCTACTATATATACGTAAAGAAAAATAAAGACCTTGCATATAAAATGTAATTTTTTGGTAAAAGGGTTCGGAGGAACTCCTTCGCCCTTCTAGATCTGCCTCGGTACCAATCATCTTTCTTTTTTATAATGATAATTGCTCCATATATAACAATGATAATGAATTAAATGATTATACTAGATAAAATAAGCTTTTTTATAATGAATTAAATGATTATACTAGATAAAATTTACTTTTTTATAATGAATTAAATGACTATACTAGATAAAATTTGCTTTGTGGAGGGGTGGTTTTAAACTTTACTTTGCACCATGAGGACTCAAGTTCAAAATTATTCAACCCCTTATTTTATTCAATAGTAAAATATATGTCATATCTCAAGGTATATGTATACATATATTTATATACATAATTTCAAAAGTTAACGGGTGCACGTGCAATGGAAGACATGGGTCCGTCTCTGATTATTAGGTTCTTGATGTATTTATTTATATAACCAATCAGAGGCGGATCTGAAATTTGAAGTTTATGAGTTCCTAGAACTACCTTAAGTTAACACTGTAGATCCACCCTTGTATCCAAATAAACTACTTCTTGTCAAACGAGAGTTGCTCCTGAAGCCTTAAAATTTCAACAATATCAACTTAACCTTTAGGAGTTCAATTTGAGCTTGGTATACTAGCTCCGCTTCTATATATGGATGGTGTGAAATGTAATTTTGAGTTTCTGTTATTTAAAAACATTCATTCAGGCATTAGTTGGATGGATATTTCCAACTTCAGTAAAAAAATAGTTTTTTGAGAAAGCCGCTAGCACCCACGGGTGTTGCCTATTAAGTAAGTGTTAAGATATTCACTTAATATTCGAACCCTTTTATCAGAAAAATTACATTTTACATGCAAGATCTTTATTTTTATTTATGTGTATATGGTAGATAATGAATTTCCTCGATAGAAATTCGGCTTTTGGCCACATAATGATATTGGTAATTATATGCTAACAAATATGTACACATTAAAAGGATAAAATATTGATCAACTTTTATTGGAGGTTTGTGCTTATAAATACAAATTAGTTATGGACACGTGCATTGCACGTGTATTCATATTTTAATTTTTTTAAAATGACATGAATATTAGTTAAACATACATGTGTAAGTTTTCCACAAATTGAAAGTGAAAATACAATTTTCCATGTGAAAATATATGTTTCAACAATATAAAGCAATTGCAAAAGACGCTATAATGTTACTCGAAAACAACATACCTCAAGCAGTATATAGAATAATCTTGTTGATTTATGTTACTAAAAATCTATACAAAATGAAACTTAATTATTCCATTCTCATAATATTTTTTACATGATTTTAATTTGAGGAGTAGTTTTTAGTAGTAATAATTAAGGGTCGAAAGAATTCATAAAGAAACAATCAAAATGTCCAAAATTATCATCACACCAACCATTTGAGTTTTAACACTACGGAAAACTACCTTTAATATAGAATGTGTATGTTTAAGAAAAATTAGGCTTTAGTGTCTCACAAATGTAAGTGTAACTCTCATTTTTATTTGAAAGTTAAATTGCATATCGTATAAATAGTAGAAAAATAAAAAATGAAACGAAAAAGGTGAAAATGAACAATATATGTATGTGTTCACAACACCATGTAAGATAAATGATAAAGTAACACAATCAAAATCTTTCATCAAAGTAATAATCTTTTAGCAATCTTTATTTAATTAAATTAACTTGTATTTAAACAATTGACAACAAAGATATATGAGCATATTATTACATAAATTATTCAAATATTATCAAACTCATTATGTATTAATAGAAGTTTTGTCAAATAATTGATACTTGCAAGAATAATAATACAAATACAAAAAAATTATCCCAGAACAATGCAAAATGATATATGAATTACATAAAAATATGGGTTGCATACCAAATTTAATGAAAAAAAAAAAATCTCATCTCTTCTACTTATAAGTTGAATTGTTCTATTGTAAGGGAACATTAATAGATGATAGAAAAGAAAAAAAAATGATGATTTGTAGCTAGAATTGACTGGTATTTATAGTGATATTTGACTATTTTTTCACCTACCAAATTTCATTAATGGGGCACACTAAATCATGATACATAAATTTAATTTTTGATTTCAAAATTAAAAGAGTTGCCGAATTGGAAGAGTTTCATACATTGTGTTGTCTTCTACTTTATTTGAATTTAACCAAATCAATTATAATTATAATGTCATAACTAAAAAATTAAAGTGTAGTTGTTAGACTTCATGTTCTACCATTATGTAATTAAAATATTAGTATTTGATATATGAATTAATCATATTTAGATTTAGTAAAGGGGCAAAATGGTAATCTAACTTTGAAGGTTGGAGCTTCCCATTTTTAATAATAATATGATATGATATGATACCCCCTCCGTTCTTTTTTATATGTCATCCTTACTATAAATGGTTGGTTCTTAATACTTCCTCTGTCCCTAATTACTTGTCTACTTTTCCATTTATAGTTGTCCCTAATTACTTGTCCATTTTCACAAATCAAGAAAGGAAATTTTTTTTTACCTAGTATACCCTCAATTAAATGACTAATTACTTTGAAAAATGCAAAACTTTTCATCCACTTCATAATTAATAGGGGTAAAATGGTAAACTCACTATGTCATTAATTGATTTCTTAATAGGTGTGCCAATTCAAAAGTGGACAAGTAATTAGGGACAGAGGAAGTAGTTGTCATATCATAAAATCAATGCATAAATTACAATATTCTTCCTATTTTACCCTTGTGAGTTATTAGCCTTGAAAATATACATTTGACCAATATAGAAAAGTTAAGTAAATAATTCATGTTCAATGGTTAAATTAATTCATATCCATTGATTGAAAACTTGAGTTCAATAAACATTAAATTAGGGTAGAATAGTAAACTTAGTTTCTTAATGCACGTAAAACTAAAATTGTGACATATAAATAGAAACAGAGGGAGTATGATGATGATAATAATGATGATATGATATGGTGATGATATATAGATCGGTAAAACATGTTTGATTAATCATTACAAAACGTGCTTTTAAGCATTCCATTTTTTTTTAATAATTCACATTAATATTTTGAGAGAATTTCAAAGACATCCCCTAACATTTCACTCTATACATTAACTTTCCTTGTGATTTACGATATTTCAATTACTTCCTTTATTTTGATTTTTTTAAAACAATTTTTTAACATATTTTTCATTTAATGTAAATGAAACAGAGCTTGGAAAATATACTCTTTTTAATATTATATATATTCTTTCAATTAATTACTTCTATCCAAGTATTTAGCAAATTCCTAAAAGGGCAATTATCCCAAAACAATATTGATCTAATTTTATTTTTGTGGAATCAATCTTTATTATCACTAGAGTTTGGAGAATTAGGAGATATCCCAAATCTCATTCTCATCTACCCAACGTCTGCAAATAAGCCGCTGCATTAACAAAAGCCTTCATTTATGCTACAATAATTCCAGAGGTTCATAAACCAAAAAAAACAAATCTATTTTATGAAAATTATCTATATGAATTGCTTCTTTTTAAATTTCATTTAATTTTTAAAGAATTTATTAGGCATGATATTTCTTATAGAAATAATTACTTGAAAGAATTTAATATTAGAAAAGGGCAGATTTGTCAAACTACATTTTATTTATATTAATGTAAACAAGTAAGGTCTATATAAGGGAGGTAAGTATAGACATCTCTGCGCCGATCTTCGAGACTCTACTAGATTTGGCTTGTACATACACGAGACCATGAATCTGGGACTCTAATACCATTTTTTCACGACCCAAAAATGGATGTGATGACACTCTTCTTATCACACCAAGACAAGTCAGCCTAAAACTCAAATATACGATCAATGCGAAAGTAAAGTGAGAATAAAAGTCTAATAGTATAAAATAATCCGGAAATTCATAATTACCTTAAATATACCCCAAAACCTGGTTGTCACGTGTACAAGTCTATAATGTATTACAATAGATATGAAAGAAATAAAAAAGTCTCAAATGATGTTGTATCTAAAGTAGGACAAAATCATAAATAAGAGTAAAAAGGTCTGCTAAGATGACAATCAACTACCTCACAAATCTCCATAGGAAGCCTTAGACAAGAAGATAAGAGAGAGTATCATAAAGAACTGGGCTCATAACCTACACAAATGTAGAAGCAAGGGGTGAGCACCAAACCACACGGTACTCAGCAAGTGAACTCCTAAATACAAGTTAAGAATATAGAATACGGGTAATCCTACCACCCCAACCGAACCTCCACAACTATAACATGCATAAAACCAGCTCAACCCAACAATTCATAATTTCATAGCACACAACTTAATTACAACATTTCGACGATTACAGATCAGAAATACACAGGATCAAGTTCATCATATACAAGTTCCACTGAAAGGCACTCCAAAGCTCACAAATGATAAAGATATGCAATGCAATGTCAAGTATAGTGATCCATGTCTGATCTAATGATACACACTCGTTATCTTTTAGTCTGGGACCAATGGGGACATATATGTCCATGCATCCGTCGTAGCGTGTGACATGACTCTCAATAATAAAATTCATTGTGGAGTGCAACATGTCCCTCGATAATAGAATCCGTCGCAGCGTGCGGCACATCCCTCGACTCATAATATCCATCGCGACGCGCGACACGTCCCTCGAAATGGTGCATCCTCTTTAATTTCTTATTCTTCCTCAATTCACAACATTTTTCACAACTAAGTCTCAGAATCAATGCAAATGACATGTTAACATAAATAATGAGGAAATGACCATTTTCATAACAATGCACAATTCACAACAACACAATCGTGATACAACACCAACAATGAATCAATAAGCCTTTCAAACCATTCTCAACACATTACACACCAATAATTAATCACATTGCCTTTTATTACTCCATTTTCATCATTAGAATTATTCAATATAGACAAGTCAATTCATCACCAATTTTCATTACTCCCTAACACATATCACAAGGAAATACACGATTCTATACACTTAACAAGGGTTGAGAAATCCAATTGCATCAAATAATTGAACAATCACTCTGGGACTTGAGCCTTCCCTTTTCATTGGGCTTCCAAATCAGTGCAATCTATTTAAATAAATAACCACAATAAGATTCTGAAACTAACAACACTCATATTACTATATGTCTAGCCTAAACCCAAAACTCACCCAAATCTATAATCAAGTTCCTAAATTTCAAACCTAGGATTAAGTTCCAATATCTCCATATCATAAATCTAATGTTATTCATATAATACAATACACCTAATATTTAATTACTTATACCATTATATCAAAACTTGAATCATAATGTGATATTAAAATAACAATAGGTAAAGTCGAAGCTAACTGACTAGAAGGCTACGAGAATAATTTGCTAAAATCAACATCCTGTAATCACCAACTAACTTGCTAACTAATCATCACTCATCAATTAATTCCTCACCCCTTATTATCATTGATTAATAGTGTAAATTAAAATCTTGTCCCCCCCCCCCCCCCCCCCCCCACCCCCTTCCTTCAAACTTCAAAACACTCGGATTGGTCAACTTTAAAACTTACACTTCTTATCTAATCTCATTTGAGACAAAATTGAGTTACATTGTATATATGCAGCAATAAAATAGTTGTATGGAGGCACGCACTTGAAAAATTGTTTACCAGAAGGTCGTCCTCTTCGTTGCATATGCGTCAGCCAAACACCTTTTAGGGTAGTTTTTATGTTTTTAAAGAATAATAATTAAGAATTTAAAGTGATAAATTCCAATAACTTATTTTAATATATATGGGTCCAGGGCCGACTCAACAACATTGGGAGCCTAAAGCGAAACTTAAGAGAGGGGTCCTAATATTTAGTTTTTTTCATTATATATACTTTTATTTAAAATCTACTTTTCTAGCTATTTTAGATGCAAGTCATTAGGTACTATTTTATAATCACTTTGTTTTAATAATTCCTTTTCAAATGACAATATAGTTAATTCATTCAATCTCTCATGAGACATTGTTGATCTTAAAGAAGATTTAATCAATTTTAATTTTGAAAAAACTTCTTTCGGCTGAGGCAACAATTATAGGAACTGTTAACATTATTCTATAAGCAATATGTGTATTTGGAAAAGAATCAAGTCTTTTTGTTTGATAGGGTATTTTCATTAGATCAATATCTTCTACTTGTATTATTTTCCTTAACACTTTTAATTCAAAAAATAAATCTAAACCATCAATATCAGAATAACCTTTACGTGTTAAAGAAAGTTCAAGGTTAAGACAATATTCTTTTTAAATTCTCATCATCTAGAGATCTCAATATTGTACCACTAAATAAGAAATCAAAAATATTTTCATATGCTTCAATTGGTTCAAATCTATTTTGAAGTGAAAAAAATACTTTGATCTACTTTACACATATAAAGCAATTAACTCTAAAAGATTCTTCAAGGAACTTTGTGATTTCGCTATCCATATTTTCATCAAAGTGTTTCTTAAGAAATGCAGGTTTATTTTCATCTCATATGCAATTTTCTTAGTAGAAATCATAACACTCATAGTACATGTATTTTTTTTTCTAAAATAACATATATAAGTAATTGTTTGTAAAAAATGGGGGCCCCAAAATATATGGGGCCACAAGCGATGACTTTAGTGGCCTAGGGGTTAAGATGGCCCTATATGGGTCAACTGCTCTTCTTCTTCTCCTCCTCCTCCTCCTCCTTCTCCACCTCCTTCTTCTTCTTTTGGCAAGAAACAACTACGTTACCTTCACCATAGAACTTTTCTATTTGACTGTTGTTGAAGCATTTCGTCTGCTTGTTTTGTTGTTGACTTTTTTGATGTTGATTCTTTTGATCTCTCCATGAACATGAGCTTCTCTCCACTTTTCTTTTTTATAGTATTGTGTTTTGCTGAATTAGGACTTATCTTCATCCTTAAGAAAACTTGATAATGAGTCTTCTTCATTTGCAAAAAAAAGAACTAACTCAGATAAAGTTGGTTTTGTGGCCCACCCCGTGTGACTGTAATTATGCCTTTGTATCCAGTCTTAGACCATGAAAAATTATTCTTTTCAGTCTTGTTTTCGTGATAGCATTTTCTGGATCTAATTTTGATATTTCATTAGATAGAGATTTTAACTTTTAGAAGTATTGACTGATCGTCATATTTTGTTGTAACATTGACAAAGCTCATTTTCAAACCTTTGTAAGCACACTCATTTTTCTTTGTGAAAATTGTCGCCAGTGTCCCCAAATTCTATGGATGTCTTGGTATTCTTAATTCGTTGCAAGAACTCATCATCAATTGTTAAACTGAGAACAAACATAGCCTTTTCAGCTTTGACCTTCCATTTTGTTGTTGCTTCAGCATCTGTTGATAGTGTGGTGTATGATCCACCATTGATATCCTATAATTCATGGTCGATAAAGTAATATTGTATTCTCGTGCTTCATGATCCATAGTTGTTTACGTTGAGCTTCTCAATGCTATTGAGAGTGCTTGCAAAATCCATTATTTGATAAGTGTCTCGTGATTTTTAGTCTCCAATAGTACCTTGTAGGATCTCCTTTCCTTTGAGTTATTACCTTTCTTTATTATCCACCAAGCTTTGATACCACTTATTCAGAGCCTGGTGGATAAAGGAAGATAGCAACTCAAAGGAAAGGAGATCCTACAACCTACTATTGGAGACTATAAATCACGAGGCACTTATCAAATGATGGATTTTGCAAGCACTTTTAATAGCGTTGAGAAGCTCAATGCAAACAACTACGAATCATGGAGCACAAGAATGCAATATTACTTTCTCGCCCAGGAGTTATGGGATATCATCAGTGGATCAAACACCACATCACCAACAGATGCTAAAGCAACAAAAAGTTAGCAGGTAAAAAATGGATGGTCATGTTTGTTCTCAGTGTAACAATTGAGAATGAGTTCTTGAAATGAATTAAGAATTTGGAGACGGGCACAATCACTATCGTATAACTTGAATTTTATTATTGCAAAGTAAAGACCCGCTTTTGGCTTACTATTCTTAGACACAATATTTCTTGCACTCACACTCTGACAATTCTCTCTTATTTCTCACTAATTAACTTGTTGTTTGCTCTTTTGCTTGCTTACTTTCTTGTTTTCTTATTTACTTGCTTTCTAACTTGGTTGGTTAACACATATGAACCACCTCTATTTATAGGTGGTGATGGAAGAATCTATAGCTAAGAAAATTTCTACTCTATTCTAGAATGGTCTTTTAACTACCTAATTCTAAAACTACATTTTCTAGAACATTTCTAGACTTTTCTATCTAGAATACTCATTCTAGCGATCTTCATTCATTTCTTTACAACTCTTGAATATTCTAGATTCTTCTTTAAAACGTCTTGGATATTAATTAAGTTGGTAATGAATTCTTAAAATGTAGTTGAAAATCTGACTATCGTAATATTTACTTATGCAGTTTTTCTATTTCTAAATAACGAAAGATTTATAATAGTCAAACTTTAGTTAGCAGTAAAACAAATATAATTAGATAAAAACGCTAACTCATATGTCCACTTTAAAGGGATAAAAATGTTGATCAACATTTTCTGTTGGAGGTTTGTGCTTATAAATACAAAAATATATAGATTGGTAAAACTTGTTTAATTGATTATTACAAAACGTGCTTTTAAGCATTAAATTACATCCCTTCATGTTTCACTCTATATAGTAAATCCCTCCTTTACGATATTGTAATTATCTCTCTTATTTTAATTTTTTGTAATAATTTGTTTTCCTTTTTTTCACTAATGTCAATAAAATAGAGATTGACAAATATACCCTTTTTAATATTAAATTCTTTCAATTAATTACTTCTATCCAAATATCATAATTAGCAAATTCCTAAAAGGCAATTATCCTTAAACAATATTGATCTAAAGAATTGTTTGTGGAATCGATCTTTATTATCACTAGAGTTTGGAGAATTAGGAGATATCCCAAATCTCATTCTCACGTCTGCAAATTATATATAGGAAGTTCTTCTTTTTAAATTTAATTTTATTTTAAAAGAATTTATTAGGCATGGTATTTCTTATAGAAATAATTGCTTGAAAGAATTTAATATTAGAAAAGGGCAGATTTATCAAACTATATTTTATTTATATTAATGAAAACAAGTATAGTCAATATAAGGGAGGTAAGCTAATTTTATAAATCATGAGACATTTAATTGTGATCGAGCGAAATGTGAAGGAAGGCTTGCAAAATTATCCCTATAATTTTAGTATGACAAAGATATATTCACCGAATTAAGTCCTCAATGCTTATGTTCTTTAATCGAAAGAAGAAGTTAAAGGGAAAAAAAGATTCACCAAATTAAGTCCTCAATATTTATGTTCTTCACTCAAAATGGGAAGTTAAAGAAGAAAGAAAAATTCACCGAATCAAATCCTCAATGTTCATGTTCTTCGAGCTCGGGTAAAAAATAAAAAAAATAAAAAAAATAAAATAAAATGTTCTGTTCTTCACTCTAAAGAGGAAGATAAAGAACAAGAAAAACACATCGAATTAAGTCCTCAATGTTCATGTTCTTGACTCGAAAAGGAAAGTTAAAGAAGAAAAAAAAATTCACCAAATTAAGTCCTCAATATTTATGTTCTTCACTCAAAATGGGAAGTTAAAGAAGAAGAAAATATTCACCGAATCAAATCCTCAATGTTCATGTTCTTCGAGCTCCTACGGAGGGTAAAAAAAATTAAAAATAAAAAATGTTCATGTTCTTCACTCGAAAGAGGAAGTTAAAGAACAAGAAAAACACTTCGAGTTTTTTGTTATTACTAATTTGCCTCCCTCTTAGCTTTATGCAAAGACTATGTGACTTTCCCAACTTCATTTTTTTCGCCTTTGTTCTGGTTAGGAATCTTCTGTTATCAACGAAGAGCTGCGCGATAAAGTGAAGTTGCTAGAAAATAGGATGCCATTTACAAGTGTCAAGCGCGAACATTGAGGAAGGATCGATGCAAAGTTCAATGTCTGACTAGTAGCAAGTCAATTTGACATTGTCATGTATATTAGCTTTTAGTAATGGCTTGTTTTGTGAACAAGTTGATTGCTTTGCACAGAATGTATGCTGCTCTCTAATATGCAAAAAGTGGAAAAAAATGCGATTTCCAAACTAGGAAGATCTTTAATTGTAATATTCCGTCATGTTACCTTTGCGTGGAGCACAGTAATATTAAAAATAAAAAATAAAAAATGTTCATGTTCTTCACTCGAAAGAGGAAGTTAAAGAACAAGAAAAACACTTCGAATTAAGTCCTCAATGTTCATGTTCTTGACTCGAAAAGGAAAGTTAAAGAAGAAAAAAAAATTCACCGAATTTAGTCCTCAATGTTCATGTTCTTCACTCGAAAGGGAAAGTTAAAGAACAAGAAAAATTTCACCAAATTAAGTCCTCAATATCATGTTCTTCACTTGAATGAGGAAGTTAAAGAAGAAGAAAAATTGACCGAATTAAATCTTCAATGTTCTTGTTCTTCACTCAAAAGGGGAAGCTAAAAAGAAAAACAAAATCACTGAATTAAGTCCTCAATATTTATGTTCTTCACTTGAAATGGGTACTTAAAAGAGGAAGAAAAATTCACCGAATTAAGTCCTCAATGCTTGTGTTCTTCACCTGAAAGGGGAAGTTAAAGAAGAAGAAAAATTCACTGAACTAAATCCATCCTCAATGTTCATCACTCGAAAGGGGAAGTTAAAGAAGAATTTTGTTTTTACCGAATTAAGTCCTCAATGTTTATGTTCTTCACTGAAAACGGGTAGTTAAAAAAGAAAAAATCCATCGAATTAAGTCCTCAATGCTTATGTTCATTACTCGAAACGGATAGGTAAAGAAGAAGAAAAATTCACCAAATTAAGTCATCAATATTTATGTTCTTCACTCAAAAGGGGAAGTTAAAGGAGAAAAAAAAATTCACCATATATATTAAGTTCGTTTATATTCTTCACTAGAAAAGGGAAGTTAAAAAGGAAAAAGAATTCACCAAATTAAGTCTTCAATGTTCACATTCTTCAGGGGAAGATAAAAGAAGAAAAAGATTCATCGAATTTAGTCCTCAATGTTCATATTCCTCACGGAAGTTAAAGAAGCAACAAAGAAAAGAAGAAAAAGAAATAACACACCCTCACCCCCAAAGCAAAAAAAAAAATAAAGTAGTAATAATAATAATAATAATAATTTAAAAAAAAAAACTGTTTATTTTGTGCTCTTTCACTCTTTATTCCACCTCAAAAAGAAAATCAACTATCATCTAGAGTATTTATGCAATATTTTTGTTTTTAATAACAAAAAAATTTATAATATTCAAACTTCAGTCAACAGTAAAATGAATTAGATAAAGATAATAACAAATATATCCACTTTTAAAGGATAAAAATGTTAATCAACATTTTCTATTGGAGGTCTAATAAATTCAAATATACAAATTAGAAAACACTAATACTAATATTTTAAGCATTACAAATTAACATTTTAAAAAAAAAAAAATTCACATTAATACTTTACTATGACAATTGACAAACTATAATTATATTTTTCAATTTAATTTAATTAGAATGTCCATCATGGGCATGTACTCCACATTGGCGCCAACTTTGTATAATAACTCTATAAAGCCTAAAACCACGTAAGAGACGGTTTAATATTTTTTCACATAAATAAGGAAAAAAAAAACTGTCGCATAAATTTCACAATTTGTTCCAAACACAAACAAACAACTATTAATCAACAACAACAAAAAAAAAAACCCTAGTTCTTAATATTTAGCACAATATCATGAGTTCTACTCACTCGATCAAGCAAGAAATCATTGATCTGGATGATATAGATGATGAAAATACAGCTATGATTTGTGTAAGTAGTAGTAGTGGAGGAAGAAGAGGAAGTAATTTTTCGCGTTTTTTCGATACTGATAGTGATGATGATGATGATAATGATAATGATTTGGGATCGAGTCCGTTGAAAAAGATGAAAGTTGAAGCGGCATTGCCAGTGGGATTTCTTGATCCACTTCCACCAGAAGAGCGCATGGCTTTTAACCGGTCACTTGAAGTTGTTGTAAGGAATAATGAATTGGGAGTGGGTACGGAAAAAGTTGTTGTTACATCTAATAAGCAGTTTTGGAAAGCTGGAGATTATGAAGGGATTGATGGTGGTTTTGCTGCTAGTCATGCAGGTATTGTTTGAATATTCCTTGATAATTCATTAATTCGTATAGTGTGAAGTCAGAATTTTTGTAGAAAGAAATCAACAATAACAATAATAATAATAATGTACGCTGTCTAATCTTACAAGTGGGGTATAGAGAGACGAGATGGTTTGGATAGACAGTTGACTTTAAAAATTAAAAAACTTACAATAACTCAACAAAATAGTACAAGAAACAATAGATAGTAGCAAATTGAAGGACAAGAACTATAAAGCAATACTAATATGAAAAATTGACCATAACTACAACAAAATAGTTGGCTAATTAAAGTACAAGAAACAACAACAAGAACTAGAAGAGTAATATTAATATGAAAAATTGACCGTAACTACAACAAAATAGTAGGCTAATTGAAGTACAAGAAGCAATAGATAGTAACAAAAATTGAAGGACAAAAAGTATAAGAGTAATACTAATATGGAAAAGTAACATGATTGAACATATATTATATATGTACAATTTCTTTTAGACTATCTATACTATATTAACTCATGTTGTCCTTGCCTATCTATAGTTTTTGAAGTAATTGCACAATGTAGCTTCGTATCCACATGAATTTGGGATGAAATATAGTGTAGTGGTAGATTATTAGTAGCACTTTACCCCCTCCTGATGTTGTTTATTGTATTAAATTTACGGAGAACTAAAATCAAATGAAATGAAGTTGTCTCAAAAGACCTATAATAATCTCTTAAAATTCATGCAGACTTAGTGACCTATAATAATCTCTTAAAATTCATGCAGACTTAGCGAGAGAGAGGGCACATGGAAAGAAAAAGATTTTGTATAATATTGTGTAATATGGAGAGATAGCTTCTAGTACTTTTATCTTTATTTTGCATAGTATTGGATTGATGTGAGCACAAATGGAGGGACACTAACAGTTGAGATTTATATAGCTAACCGCAACTTGCTTGGGATTGAGGTGCAGTTGTTATATATTGTTAAGAACTCTTATACTATCAATGTTGGATAAGAGTATTTTTTTTTTATTCCATTCATACATGTAATCTTGTTGATTGATTTTTAAGGTTTAGATGTATAAACTCCTTAATATGTTCGATTTTAGGATAAATAACTCCTCATTCTCTTATATTAGAGTTAGCATTAACATTGTCTGTAACGGTTACTTATGAGAGTGAGAATGGTTTTATCAAAGGCCGGCTCTGATATGATCTTGTGAAAGAATATGAACTAACGCGTGAATAGAGTAATTCAAGACAACTATAAACCCTTTAAAATTATTACACAACTAAAGTGAGACACATATAATCTCTAACAACTGAAGAGCATCCTTCATATTACCTTTGATTTCATTCATATGTGCAGAAGGCATGGATCATGTGAGAGTTCATCCGAAATTCTTGCATTCAAATGCCACCAGTCATAAATGGGCTTTGGGAGGTAAAGTTTGTCGCAAAACATGATCCTTTTTTTAACTTTCCTGTTCATTACTGGAAGATTTCTCTTTGTTGATGTTTTCGTGATCACATTCTCTACACCAGCTTTTGCTGAGCTTCTTGATAATGCTATGGACGAGGTACACATGCTGTAGTAATTTCCTGTTCCTTTATGTCCTTCTCTGTTCTCCCTCCTTCCGTTTCTTTAAAATATTCTCCCTCCAGGTTTGCAATGGAGCTACCTATGTCAGCGTAGATGTTCTTGACAATAAGAAAGAAAAGGGTAAAATGCTATTAGTGGAAGGTATATTCATTGCCTCTCCTTAGAGTCGTTGGTTCTTTGGATTCTTAGAGTTTTTGGGAGATTTCGCGTTCTTGTTCTAGAGTCGAATCTTGAGCTAATCTTTCAGAAATTGGACTACAGATAATGGTGGTGGAATGACTCCTGACAAAATGCGCCAATGCATGTCTCTCGGATACTCAGCAAAGAGCAAATTAGCAAATACTATAGGCCAATGTGAGTTTACATCTGTTGTAACAACCAAACCATCTTTGTTCTGTTATTCAGCTGTGCCTAAATAAAATTCTTGGAGTGCAACTGTTTTTCAGTATGCAACAATTGCCTAATAGTTTTCTTATGTTGTGCAAGATGGAAATGGTTTCAAAACAAGTAGTATGAGACTCGGGGGAGATGTGATTGTGTTCTCGCGTTGTCAAGGAAAGGACGGACTAAGGTACTTTTATGATTGCTAGTTTCTTATATAGTTCTCTTCCTAACGATTGATTTAGCATCGCAATCATAGAAGTAATGTATTGCTTTTATTTTGTATAGCACAACACAAAGTGTTGGAATGTTGTCATATACATTTTTAAGGACCACAGGAAAAGAAGATATCATTGTTCCTATGGTATGTGACTTAACTTCCTGGCTACTATGATTTATCATATTCTTGTAATTAGAGGATCTGTATTTGTAAAACATTTAATACGGTTTTTGTGTTTGGCAATGTGAAGATTGATTTTGTAAAGAGAGGAGAAATTTGGGAAATGTTGGTTCGATCTACACCTGATGATTGGAAAAGAAATTCAGATACGATAGTACAATGGTCTCCGTTTGAAAGTGAAGAGGATCTCTTCCTGCAGGTAAACTGAGAACTATCTTCATTTCTGGTGCATATTTCTGCTTTTACGTGTACTACTATATGTCCCTAATGTTATCGTTCTTCTTTGTTGTAGTTTGAATTATTGAATAATCAAGGAACACGAATTATCATATACAATCTGTGGGAGGATGAAAAAGGAGACACTGAACTTGATTTTGACACCGATCCTCATGTAGTATTCTGTTTTTTTTTCTTGAATTGCATACGCCATATCCTATGATCGGTTTCTTAACTGTTAGATGCTCTCTATCTTCATCAGGACATTCAAATCAAAGGTGTTAGTCGAGACGAAAAGAAGATTGAGATGGCAAAAATATATCCTAACTCCAGGCATTTTCTAACTTATCAACATTCTTTAAGGGTAAATATTCTGAGTTGTTACACATTTCTATTAATGTTCTTATTTGCAAGCCAGAGATAGCTGATACAAAATTGAATTCACGTTCATTTTGTTGGTTAGTACTTTAACAAGGTGTAGGAAAAAGTATAACAAAATCGCGTTAAACTAAATTTGTTTACAGAGTTATGCTTCAATTTTGTATTTGAGGCTTTCTCCTGGATTTCGAATCATTTTGCGTGGGAAAGATGTTGAGCATCATAATTTGATTGACGATATGAATCTTGCCAAGAAGAATACGTACAGACCTCAGCCCATTGGTGATGAAACATCCAAGGATCCAAATGTAACCTCTTTTTTTCTTCTAAAGTTTCAAGTTTGATGATTTTAGATATTTTTTACAAGTATTTTTGACACTTTTGGCTTTTCTAACAATTACTGGTTTTCTCATAATAGGCGGTCGCTGTGGTAACTATTGGTTTTGTAAAGGATGCAGAACATCACATCGATGTTCAAGGCTTCAACGTTTATCACAAGAACCGGCTAATTAAGGTTAGCTTTCCCTCACTCAACGCATCATAATATTGGCGTTGATTTCTCAGATGGTTACTTATTATCTCAGGAAGTCTTGATTCAATTCTTCTTCAACAAAGAAAGTGACTTTCTGAAATAATAACTATTAGTTGAGTAATCACATGAGAAATCAATATCACGAGCTGGAGTAGGGCTTGGTAAATCGACTATTGATATATATGTCAGTAGTTGGACCAATACGTTTAAGTTTAGCTAATGCGTGCAGTATTCTTCTTTTCGATTGCTCTGCTTAGCTGATGTATTCGTTTTTTGTCAGCCTTTTTGGAGGGTGTGGAATGCTGCTGGAAGTGATGGTCGTGGCGTTATAGGTACTGTTTTCATGAGTAATCAATGATTCAGTGAAACGACGGTTGATATCATTTTCACTTTCTGCTTTTCTTGTGCGATACAGGCGTCTTAGAAGCTAATTTTGTTAAGCCAGCTCATGATAAACAGGATTTTGAACGCACGATTGTGCTTGCTAGACTCGAGGCACGTTTACAATTTATGCAGAAGCAGTATTGGTATGTTCAACTGATTTGTTCTTTCCAACATTATAAGTTTTCTTCATTTACGAAAGTTTCATTGAGGAGATTTCTTCAACAGGCGTGATAATTGCCATGAAATTGGTTATGCTGATCGTCGAAATATAAAGAACAGTGTCTCTTCTGAGGAAGAAACAAACACCTCTGCTAAAAGCAACTCATGTTCACGATTTTCCTCCAATGTCCATACAACCAATCGCGATATCCATACAACAAATCGTGATGTCCCTACAACCAGTCGTGATGTCCCTACAACCAGTTACGACAAATCAAAATCAAAATACACTGGAGGTGAACACAAGACAGGACAAATCCAGTCTTCGATACAAGCAACAAACCAGACCATGTGGAGAGAGTTATCAAATAGGCAAACTCGTCAAATTCCAACAAATTTGAGTGTGAAGGTAATACAAATACACCTGACTACTCAAAGATCATGCTATTTTTTCTGAGTCCGTTGGATAACTCTCTTCTCTCTTCTCGTTTCCGTGATGAACAGATACAAGATACTTCATCCAACTTGAGAGAAGAGAATCACGTTACTAAGGATCGGTCAGTAAATACTCAATAAGTTGAACAATTCATTCTCTTTGTTCACCAATTTTACGGAGTTATATCTGTTTACTTGCTGCAGTTTACAACAGGCTTTACGCGATCTGCAGTATGAAAAAAACAAGAATAAAAGTCTAGAAGGACAAGTAAGTGATGATTGATTTTCGATGTCCTTATCCCTCGTATAACACAGTCTTTTTAATCGTCTAATTGCACATACTATCAGCTTAAAGCAGCACAAAGGTTGATAACAGATTTGAACAGTAATCACGACAATTTAGCTCACATGCTATTAGAAGAACGAAGACGATCAAGGGTAAAATTGTCATGTTTTTTGCTATTACTAATTTGCCTCCATCTTAGCTTTATGCAAACACTATGTGACTTTCCCTACTTCATTTTTTTCACCTTTGTTCTGGTTAGGAATCTTCTGTTATCAACGAAGAGCTGCGCGATAAAGTGAAGTTGCTAGAAAATAGGATGCCATTTACAAGTGTCAAGCGCGAACATTGAGGAAGGATCGATGCAAAGTTCAATGTCTGACTAGTAGCAAGTCAATTTGGCATTGTCATGTATATTAGCTTTTAGTAATGGCTTGTTTTGGAAACAAGTTGATTGCTTTGCACAGAATGTAAGCTCTCTAATATGCAAAAAGTGGCAAAAAAATGTGATTTTTAAACTAGGAAGATCTTTAATTGTAATATTCCGTCATGTTACCTTTGCGCGGAATATATTAATATCATACGGGTGGCAAAATTAGCTCAAACTTATATGTAGTGTTCAATCCGCTCGAATTTTAATGGGTTTGGGCTAGAGTGATTTTGATGAGGGTTGATTTGGGCTAACCAAAGTTGATCCATCATAAATCAATAGCCCAATTAGACCCAGCATGATGCCTAAATCTTTGACCAAAATGCTTAATTTTGACTTTTAAGGTTTAACTCTAGATTAAGATTTTTATATATGAATACTTGTTTAAATTTTTTTTTGTTATTATAGATTGCTATACATATAGGTTAATATAATTATCATGGAGAAAGGCTTGAATTGTCCCTCAATTATTTGAATTGGTACAAAATTATCCTCAGTCTAGCTTTTGGCCCCCCAAATATTCTTGATGTTAATTTTTTTGCTTAAAAATACTCTTATTTCTAACGGCTTACACTCATAAAATGGATGGAGGGCAATATTGTAACAAATTTCATAGTCAAGAGCATTTTAGAACCTTGTTCGTTAAAATAATTTGAAATTACTTAATACATGGGCTCAGATGATTGACCTGATTTTGAGTTTCATAGTAAATTAAAAATAAGAAAAAGTTAGTCCTCTGCTCTCTACCAGTAACGTAACCATAAAGTTCATGAAGAGTGTCCAAATTAAAGCCAAAATAGAAAGAAAAAAAAATGTGGCCACGAGGAATTGAACTTGAGTGGCCAACAAATTTTCGCAAAGCATCTCGGCTTTTAATAACATAACATTTTTAAAGCAGACCACATTAAATAAAATAAACAAAATTCAGATGCAAGGATTTAAAACTTGGGCATCTTGTACATGTTGCAACACCTTATGCCACTGAGCTACTACTATAACCTATTATTTAAGGAAAAATTACCAAAATACACGTCTTATGTTTCTCTTATTTCCAATATCCCCTTCTATTTTTAAAAATCTCTAAAATTCCTTATTTCTTTAATGTATCCGAGCTACATATTAATGTATCCGAGCCAGTTTTTAATGTATCCGAGTTACATATTATGTATCCGGTTTATTTTATAATGTATCCGAGCTAGTTTTAAATGTATATGAGCTACATATTATGTATCTGACCTAGTTTTTAATGTATTCGAGCAACATATTATGTATCCGGTTTATGTTATAATGTATTCGAGCTACATATTATGTATCTAGTTTGTGTTAATTTTTAAGGGATTAATGTAATTACAAACTAAAGAGGGATAAATTGTAATTTCATATTAAAAGTATGTGATTCCTAAAATTTATCGATTATTTAACCCATCTTAATTCAGCCCGTCTTAGTCCATCTCAACTTTATATTAAATTGGACAATGACCCATAACCCATTATTGGTTCAGTTCATCTTTACTTACCGAAATTGCACATTTTTCACGTAATATTTATTACTCCCTTGTGGTCCATTTTAGTTATTGCACTTAATAGAAATAATTGGTCCAATATCGTTTTTATTTTGAAAAATCAAGATATAATGAATTGTAAATTTTGAATGGTAATTTCATATGGTTAAAAGCACAAGACTCAAAACAATGGTAATAATTCAAGGAAAATTTGTCCACATTGTCAACATTAGGACAAAAAAAGGTCACCCTTCATTAATAAAATGTTAGAAGAGGCTACACAATGCAAGATCTACAGCCAATTTGGTCATGAACATGTGATTTTCAAACGTAAATATAAAAAATATGAAGTAGATGCTCAAGTCGTTAATAAAGAAAAGAAGACCACTTATTTGTGACAATATATTTTTCAATCTAAAAATTTTATTTTTGTAAGTGTCAGTGATTGTACAAACTACATGATATATGACAAAAATCTTTTTAAAAAATTCATATCTATGAAAAATAAGAAAGTCAGAATTAAGAATGAGGAAGGAAAAAGGACTTTTGCAATCAAAATAAGTTTAGATATAAAAATAATTTCATAAGTCCTTTATGAGTATGTTATTGAAAAAAGTTTATTGAGTATTTATCAACTAATGAAAAAAATTAAACTATTGTTTGAAGACAAGTATTGTCGAATCTTTGATGCCACAAAAAGCAAGCGATTTCACAGGCCTTATAGATCAAAGATAAATTGACAGACTTGTTCATAAGGTCACAATTACTATTTCCAATCCAAGGAAGATTTGTTGAAAATAAGTCTCAAAAGTTATAAAAACAAAATAGATAATTACTTATCTCTAAAAGATTATAGTAAATTATCAATAGCTAGTTTTTAGGATTTCAAATTATTTTGTTAAGTGAATTTAGGAGTTAGGTTTCTACTTTTTGTGATTTGATTTTGTAAAGAAATCATTTGCATATTTTTCTTATTTTTAATTAGGAATTGTATTTACGTCTTTGAGTTTGTTAATAAAATAAAATTCCTTTGATAACCTTGCAATATTTTCCTCTGCTATTTCTCTAGTTCATTCGTTTAAAAAAACCAACGACTTCTCATCCACCTTAATTTTAACTTTGGTTTTTAACATTATGAGAACTTCATATTTTCAAGTGTTTGATAAAAAAAAAATGAAAATTGACAGATGGATAAGTTTATAAATAGGATAGAAATAGTTTTCTAATAAAGATTAATTATATGCAAAAACTCTTTATTTATAATTTTAATTTATTTTTTAATAATTATATTATAATACATTTAGTTATAAATATATCCTATAAGAGATGTAAGTATGGTATTTCAACGATAAAAAGATATAAATATTTGATTTTATAAACAATATAGAAAATATATCAAAAACTGAATCATAATTCATATTTTATAAAATATTTTAGCATAATACACCCCGACAATGTTTTTAATAATGAAACCAAAGTAAGAAGAGATGATCGAAATGTGGTTTATTAGATCATAACATTGGAAATTCCAACAAGGATACTTCTATATACTCTCTTCATTTAATTACTTGGTTCATTGATTTGATGACATTTTATTTATAAAAATTAATTTTAGGATTAATGTACTGTACATAGACTGGCTGTTGGTGTTGTACTGCTACTGGATCATAATCCCTCTGTCCCTAATTATTTGTCCACCTTTCCTTTTTAGTTGTCTCTAATTACGTGTTCATTTTGACAAATCAAGAAAGGACAAACTTTTTTTCTATATTATATCCTCAATTAATTACGTTAAAAATGGTAGAACTTTTTGAAACCTTAACTTTTTAATTTATACACTTCATAATTAATAGGGATAAAATGGTAAACTCACTATATCAATAATTGTTTTCTTAACAAATGTGTCAATTCAAAAGTGGACAAGTAATTAAAAACAGAGGGAAAGAGAGTAATATTTAATACATATTCTTTATTTTTGTCGTTTCAAATTTATGAGCCCAAGAATTTAATTACGTACTTCCACTCATGCTGGCAGACTAGATTGTCATAATAAATACTATTAGGTATATTACCACATATTTTTTATTTTACCTAACTTACCTACTGCTATAAGTCTCATTAAATTAAACAAAGCAAAAAATTCCAACATCCCTTGATTTTGACATGTATGCTTCTTTAGTACTCCATCTTCAATTTTTTTTTATATATTATAGGTCGATATTTAACTAATTTAAGAAAGAAAAACATTCCGCACACATACTAAAAATGTCTTAAAATTCATGGCTTTTAACATAGACATGTTCATGGTTACAAAGAGCATGTCAATTGTCATGACAAAGGGCATAATAGGAAATTAATAAAAGTTTTAATATTTTCGAAGATAGAAATTTTCTCATTCCTTTTTTTTAACAACAAATTATAAAGGAAAGAGTGTCATAGCCAGAGAGCTCCGGCTTCTTTGAGACGAGGGACAAGAGTGCCATTAATATGAGAAGCCATAACTCGATCCATCGATCCGATTAATTCACCACCTATGAACACTACCGGTATGGCGGGTGAGTTTCCAAGAAGCTTGTAAAGCGCCCTCTCCATCCCTCTTCCATTCGGGTCTTGGTCTAGCTCGTACACCATCGGGTTCACACCGAGCTCACAGAACAACCTCTTTATTGCATGGCACATGCAACAACTACTCGAGCTAAATATCACCACCGCGCTTCCTGATGCTAGCCTAGCCACCCTCTCCAACGAGTCCGAAGACGATGACCTTTGCCTTGCCCTAGTGTTTTGGTATTGCATTGTCACACTTTTTTTTTTTTTGTGTGTGTGTGTGTTGATCAATTAGTTGAGCATGCACTAGTATTGGACTATTGGTGATTTCAAAATGTATACAAGGAATTTGAGTTTTGTGGAATATTGATGAGGAAATATTAGGAAGAAATTCAAGGGTATATATAGTGTTTTTTATTTGATTAAGAGAAAGGGTTTATTTATTATTTGTTGGTGCATGGGACATATCGAACTAAATTCTTTTGTTGGTGAAAATGTAATTAAATTTAAGACACTTAAAGCGCAATAGCCAATATATAGCCGCAAAAAAACGGTTTGATAAAAAAAGGCTTTAATGGAAGGCGGCGGCTGTGGTATTTATGACTTTAATAAATTATAAACTCAAGGGATTACGTCAATAGCCAAGGTACAAAATAAGTGTGACACAACTTTATTTGTGACCGGTGGTGCTCTTGAGATAACATAATTATCTATTTTGTTTTTGTAATATTGTGAGACATATTTTCAACAAATCTTTCTTGGATCAGAAATGGTAAATTGTAGTTTTGATATTGATCTTGTGAACAAATCTATCAATTTTTCTTTGGTTTGCAAGGTTAGTATCATCAAAATATATATGCTCTGATGATTTCTATATTTCTGATGGCATCATGTCGTAGTTGATCAATCTTTTTACTTTTCACTGAAGCATTGCTTCTTCCTCTTACCATCATCAGAGTACATATATACTTTGATGATATCAAGCAGTACATGTGCATTAATTGTTAAAAATCGAAAAGTAAGGGGATAGTCACTCGTAAATAATTTATCTTTTTGGGGTACAAGTATTCTTTTTCCTAGTATTTTCGAAGTTGGGTCTTATCGTGTTGTCTAACTACTTGTTTCAATGTCTGAAAGAATTTTATATTTTGTGGTGACAATGATTTTTAGAGAATTAATACTTTTTAGAACTTTTCAATAAATTGGACAAATCCCAAAAATCAAATGCAATAATCTTTCACTTGGAAAAATAGACACACCATTTCTGCAATTTAGCGTCACATTTTGATATTGATAGAAGGAAAAGTGGTATCATTGTAGAATTCTCACGTTTAGGATTAGAGAAATTAAGGATTTTATTGATGATCAAAATTATTGAGTACATTCTCCTAATATAGGGAGAGAATTGTATAGTCCTAAGTCAACTATTTTAAAGTCTTACCACAATAACTATTATTAATATAATAATACTACAGTTAAAAATAATCTAATCCTAGTCGTAATCTAATTCTAGTCGACTTCAGCTGGTACAAGAACACAAGAATTACTTGATGTATTCATCAATCTTTTTTGTTCCTAGCCTAAAACTGTATAGTTGTTGTTTAAGCTGAAACTCCTTATCTTTTGCTGCTGACAATTAGGTACATGTTTTCTTCTCTCAAAGTGCCTGAGATCCAACTCCTTAGAAACACATCTTTATCTTCCAATCATCAATGTTGCCACTATCTTTTGCATCCATCTCAACCGCTACAATTTTCCCAACAGTCTGTTCAATGGAACAACTACTTTTAGTTGGTTCATTATCTGTGATGAGATAGGTTAATTAGTCTCATGACCTGAACCATTTGAGATATTTCTGAACTCCATATGAGGTAGTCTGTTAGATTAAGTTTGAGGGAGCAAGCGGCAATGAGTTGATGAAGTGATGGGGCAGACATAGTGTTGGTAGAAGGGGCCATTGCAGTTGAACATATGGTTCTTTTTTTCTTCCTTTTTTTTTATTAGTACACAGAGATCAGAAGAGATTTTAAGCTCTGATACCATGTAGAATTCTCACGTCTAGGATTAGAGAAATCAAGGATTGTATTGATGATTAAAATTGTTGAGTACATGCTCCTTATATAAGGTGTAGAGTCGTGAATTAACTTTACTTAGAGTCCTAGTACAATAATTATTACTAATATAATAATAATAATAATGCAATTATAAATAATCTAATCCTAGTCGTAATCTAATCGTAATCAACTTCAGCTAGTATAAGAAGTAGCATCCTAGTTGATATAAGTAGTTTAATCCTAGTGTGACTCTAACTCTGTTGTACACATTGATTGGACTAGGTTGTTCAACATGTTCTATGTCTTCAGTTTCTTTTATCTTTCACAATCAGAGCATTATGTTTTTGTTAATTGTCTATTTCAATGATAGATCCAAATATGAGCAAGATGACGTTTTTGAATAGTAGCAATTATCATATTTGGAGAGGCAAGATAAAAGATCTTTTATTTATCATGAAAATGCATTTAAATGTGTTCGCTTCTAATAAACTTGAGTTAATCAATGATGATTGAAATTTGAGCACCTACAGGTTTATGACTATATCAGATAATGGGTTGAAGATAATGTTAGAAATAACATTATGAATGATATACATGTTAGAAGTTTATATGATAAGCTTGAGACACTCTATGCTTCAAAGACTGAGTATAACAAGTTGTTTCTACAGAAACAATTGATGAATATCATATATAAAGAGGGCAATCTTATTTCTGATCATATAAATGATTTTCAGGGTGTCATTGACCAGTTGTCCAAAATAAGTGTAAAGTTTGATGAAGAAATACATGGCTTTGACTTTTTAATACTGTGTCAGACTCTTTTGAAACTCTTCAAATTTCTTTGACTAATTATGCTCCCAGTGGTGCTGTAACTATGGAATATGATAAAAGTCGTTTCTTAAATAAAGAGATGAGAAGAAGATCTCAAGACTTATCTTCATCGGTTTTACATTCTGATGTTTTGGTTACTAAAGACATGGAACTAATTTAGAGGTCAAAATGAGAAAGATAAAAGTAAAGGGAAGTCAAAGTTTAAATACAAGAATTTTACATGTGACTGTTGCCACAAAAAAATTGGTATATCAAGAAATATTGATATGAGTACAAGAAATATAAGACAACAAAAGAAAGATGGCAATAATGAAAATCGTGTTGTTATTGTTACTAAGGGTGATCTTCTTGTTGCTTGTGATGAAAATGTCATTAATCTTATTTATGATAAGTCTAGCTAATTTGTGAATTCTGGTACTACTTCACATGTCACGCCTAAGAAGGAATTTTTCTCTTCTTACACTTCAAGTAATTTTGAAATGTTGAAAATGGGCAAAGATATTGAGGTTGAGGTAATTGGCATTGGCACCGTTTGCTTGGAAAGTAACAATGATTTGAGACTAGTTCTCAACAATGTCAAGCATGCTCCAGATATTCTCTTGAATTTTATTTCTATAGATAACCTTGATGATGAGGGCTATGTTAACACTCTTGGTGCTGGTCAGCGAAATCTTACTAAGGGCTTCAGTGATTGTGGCTCGAGGTGAAGTGTTATCTAACTTGTTTGTATTTTAGGGCTCTACTTTTAGAGGCTCGGTAAATTTGGTGGAGAATGATACTTCATCAGAGTTATAACATAGAAGACCTCATATGAGCGAGAAGGAGATTGATAATTTGGCTGAAAAGAATTTGCTTTCTGAGTGGAACAAGTAAAGTTGAAGAAATGTGTTCGTTATTTAGCCGGTAAATAGAAAAGTATTTATTTTTAGAGCCATCCGCCTTTAAGAAATCTTGATTTTCTGGAGTTGGTATATTCTGATTTGTGTGATCCTATTAAAGGTAAGATCTCATGGTGGTGCACTTTACTTTGTGACTTTTATTGATGATCATTATCACAAATTTGGGGTATTCTACTTGAAGTCCAAGATCAAGTACTTGATGTGTTCAAGAATTTTCAGGCCTTGATTGAGAGACAAATCGAAAAAATTGAAATGCATCTTTTCAGATAATGGTGGTGCATATATTGATCTTTTTGATAAAAATTGTAGAGAGCAGGGTATGCGATATCAGAAAACTATTCCAAAAGCTCCTCAACTAAATGGTTTAGTAGAAAGGATGAACATAACTTTAGTTAAGAGGGTTAGATGTTTGTTTTCAAATGCTAAGCAATCAGATTCCTTTTAGAAAGAAGCACTAAATACTGCTACCTATATCATCAATTTATTTCTCTACTCTTGCTTTGAATGGTGATATCCCTGACATATTTTGATCTGATAAGAATGTCTCTTATGATCATCTAAAGTATTTGGGTGTAAAACCTTTATGCATGTTCCTAAGGATGAGAGGTCAAAGTTGGATGTTAAAACTAGGAATGTATCTTTGTTGGTTATGATTATGATAAATTTGATTATCATTTCTATGATCTAGTTAAGAAGAAATTTGTTAGAAGTTGTGATATTGTGTTCTTTGAAGATCTTGACAAAGCTGAGAAAGTTAATTCTCAGAGTAATGAGAGCTCAGTTGATATTCATCAAGTTTTTTTGCCTATTACTCCTGAAGAAAATCAAGTTGATAATGAAGATGGTGATCATATTCAGAATGATCGGTATGATGTTGATGCATCAATGCAAGATGATGTAGTTGGTTAACAACCAACTTTATTTATGTTTCAGAGAGTTCTCTCAAAATAATTACTAAATGAAAAATACCTTCATCTCATTATTTTTTCAATGATTATGTACTCTTAACTGACGGGGGAGAACTTAAGAGTCTTGATGAGGTCATGAAAAGTGAAGAAAAAGAAATGTGATTTGATGCTATCGAAGATGAAATCAAGTCTCTACATAATAATCATACCTTTGATTTGATTAAGCTACCTAAAGACAAAAAAGCTTTGAAAAATAGATGGATTTTCAAGGTGAAACATGAAGATGACAACTCAATTCCATGGTACAAGGCTAGACTAGCTGTGAAGGAGTTTAAGCAGAAAAAAAGAAGTTGATTGTGATGAGATATTCTCTCTGATTATGAAGATGTCTTATGTTCATGTGGTTTCAAGCTAGGATGCAATTCTAAATTTAGAGATTGAGGAAATGAATACTAAAACTATTTTTCTCCATGTCGATTTAGATAAAGAATTTATATGGAGTAGCCAAAAGGTTTTGAAGTCAAGAAAAAAAAGAATGATGTTTGCAAACTAAAGAAGAACTTATATGGTCTAAAACAAGCTTTCAGACAATGGTACGGGCTTCAAGAAAACTTCTTCTGACCATTGTGTTTTTGTGCAAAAATTCTTTGATGGTAACTGTATCATTATTTTGCTTTATGTGATGACATGTTTCTTGTTGGTCATAATGTTTGCAGGATTAAAAAGTTGACTCAAGAGTTGAATGAGTCCTTTGCTACAAAAGATTTGGGATTATCAAGGCAGATTTTTGGCATGCAGATCGTCCGCCAAAAAGTTATGATTATCACAAGAGATGTATATTTAGAAAGTAATTTGTAAATTCATAAAGTACTTCGTAGGTTCAAAGTGGAAAAAGCTAAAGTTGTCAATACACCTTTAGCTATGCACTTTAAATTGAGCACTAAGTATTGTCCTTCTAGTGATGGTGAGAAGGAAGATATGAAAAAGGTTCCTTATGCTTCAGTTGTTGATAATTTGATGTATGCAATGATGTGTACAAGATCAGATATTGCTCATATGTTGGTATCATTAGTTGTTTTCTTCCTAATCTAGGAAGAGAGCATTGGAATATTGTAAAGTGGATTATGAGATATGTTTGTGGAACTTCTAGTCTGAGTTTGTGTTTTGGGACAAAAAAATCTATTTTCTTTGGTTACACTAATTTAGATATTGGTGATGTTGATACTCATAAGTTACTTCACGATACTTGATTACTTTTGCAAGGACCTGTGCCTTGGCAATCTAGATTGCAAAAATATGTTGCTTTATCTATTACAGAAGCTGAGTTTATTGTTGTTGTTAAAGCTTGTAAAGAGTTAATCTGGATGAATAGATTTTTGGGGGAACTTAATTGCGTTCAAGAGATGTATGTGCTTTATTGCGACAGTCAAAGTTCTATTCACCTTGGCAAGAATTCTAGATTTCATGATCGATCTAAACACACTGATGTGAAATATCATTGGATTCGAGATGTGTTGAATTCTAAGTTTTTTGAACTTATAAAATTCCATACGGATGATAATGATTCCGACATAATGATTAAAGCTTTGTCAAGAGGGAAGTTTGAAAAATATTGCATGATCTTCGGGATGACGGTCTCCTCCACATAGTCGGGAGGGGGAGAATTGTTGGACTTTAGATTTTTTTTTTTCCCCTTTTTATGTGGGTAAATATAAATCTAATTTTTACTTGCCCACTTTTGTTCATAAGCTCAATACTTTATGGTGCATATGTAAGACATCTTTTAGGTCTTATTTTAAAAGAAATAAAAAGAGAGATCAGCGTGCAACCACAACAAGAGAGAAAAGTGAGAAAAGAGTACAGATTTTTGTACCCCTATTTTCAGCCTTAGCAGCCACTTTCAAATCGCAATTTCCGTTTCGTTTCTTGTTCGACTGAGCTAATTTTTTGACAGCTCATTTCCTTTAAACTTAATCTTTGATTGGGAACTGAGAGTGGTGGATTAACTCTAGATTTTATCTCGTGAACAAAAGTTGTATTTTGGTGATTTTACTCATTTTTACTTCTCTAGTTTTTGGTGCTATCTTCTAGAAGTTGTTGCTCATTATTTGACACTTATTTGTTGGTCATTTTGGAGAACACATTTATAACTCTTATTGATTATAATGTAGCTTTTGTCCCCATGATTTTTACTCTTCACTCTGAAAAAGTTTTTCACGTAATCTTGATGTCTCCTGTTGTTGATTTATATTTGCTTGTCTTGTTTGCTTTTGGTTATATGCTTGCTGCCCCAAACAATGTTTGAGCTTGAATTTGTTTGTTGGTTCAAATAGAAGATAAAGTTTATAGTTGAATTTTGTTCCTTTATTGCCATGTCATACACCTTTGTTTGTGCTTGTCTTTCCCAACGTACCACATATTCAAACTGTGTTTTGCTCAACATAACTTTATACAATTATTTAATCATTAAAATAAAATGAGTTGCAAATAATAAACTTGACTTAATTTTCTATAACATAGATAAATAAAAAGCAAAAGTTACTCCCTCCGTCTATTTTTATTTGTCATGTTGTACTTTTCGAAAATTAATTTGATTAATTTTAAAATTTAAATTAGATTACATTAATTCAATATTTTAAACAACAAATTTAGATATTCAAAAAATATACGAAAAGTATTATAAATTGCAATGTTTTGCATATCAATATGATGAAAAAATACATCAAAAAATATTAGTCAAAATTTTTATAATTTAACTCGAAAAATGAAATTATAACAATTAAAAGTGGCCGAAATATAAATAGTATTTTTAGGAGTAGTGTGTAGAGGCTGCACTGGCTGCTGGCATTTGTGCTGCTACTCCTATTTAATAGGAGTACATATTATTCACTTGTCGTTTCGAATTTATTAGCCCAAATAGTTACGCTTCTGCGCATGCTGGCATACTACTGATACTAGTGTACATACAAGGGATATAAATTTAATGATGGAAATAGTACTTACTGCTATATTGAGATCGATTGGATCCATCCATTATTAGAAAATCGTCATTTTTCGATTGATGTTATAGCTGAAGCGGCTCAAATATAGTAGTGGTTTAAAATTAAATATAAATTGAAGTCTTAAAAAATTATAAAAAAAAATTAAGTTTATTATATTTAGGTCATTTAGTTTTTTCTTTTAAGAGAGTATTCTAGATTTGTCAATCTTTTAATAATTCTCTTCTTTATATGAAAAATGACGGAATCAAAATTTTTATTAAGTAAACCGAATATGTTAAGAGGTGTCAATTAAATCAAATTCTAACGTATAACATAATTTTCCGATGAAGTAGTGTCGCTTGGCACCTCTCCGCCCTATTGTAGTCGTACGTTCGTACGTTTCCGACTATGTTACAGTGGATAATTTTGTCAACTATTTATGTTAGGTTATTAGAGTAATATATATCAAGGATTATTATTAATTTCAATCAATTCCTCTAAATTCAACCATCCAAATTGTAGAAAAAGAGGAATGGACTAAATGTATATGGTCAGGCATTAACCAGATTGCCACAATAATACTATTAGGTCTATTACCAGATATTTCTGACTTTACCTAACCTAACTACTACTATTAAAGCTCATTAAATTAAACAAGCAAAAAATCCCTTGCTCTTGACATGCTTCTTTTAGTAATAATCCATCATCTAATTCATATGATACGTCGATATTTAGCTAAACATGAAATTTAAAAAAGAAAAATATTCGATCGAAAATTCGTGACCTTAAATATATCATTACATTTTATGTTTATGGAGAGCATGTCATGACTAAGGACAAAGTAGGAAGTTAATTAAAAGTTGCAATATATTCGAAAATAGAAGAATATGATCATTCATTTTTCTTAACAGACTAAAAATGAAAGATTGTTACAGCCAGAGAGCTCCGGCTTCTTTGAGAAGTGGTACAAGAGTGCCATTAATATGAGAAGCCATAACTCTATCCATCGATCCGATTAGTTCACCACCTATGAACACAACCGGTATAGCCGGTGAGTTGCCAATAAGCTTGGAAAGCGCCCTCTCCATCCCTTTTCCATTAGGGTCTTGGTCTAACTCGTACACCATCGGGCTCACCCCGAGCTCACAAAACAACCTCTTCATTGCATGGCACATGCAACAACTACTCGAGCTAAATATCACCACCGCACTTCCTGATGCTAGCCTAGCCACCCTCTCCAACGAGTCCGAAGACGATGACCTTTGCCTTGCCCTGGTGTTTTGATATTGCATTGTCACAATTTATTTTTTGTATGTGTGTGTTGAGATCAATTAGTTGTGCATGCACTAGTATTGGTAATAAAATTAGATGGAAAAAATTAAAATATGATTTTACAAAAGGTATTTAAGGAATTTGAGTTTGTTGGAATGATGAGGACATATGAAAGAAATTCAAGGGTATATATAGTGTCCTAAGATAAAGGGGTTATTTATTGTCGTTTGGTGCATGAGATATATCGAACTAAATTCTTTTGTTGGTAAATAGTACTCCCTTTGTTTGTTTTCAATTATAGTAGTTCATTATTGACTTATTATCGAAATTAAAAAACAGTAAATAATATAAATAATTTTACAAAATCACTTTTAAATATAAATCATCTATTATTAAAAAAATAAATAGTATTTAATAATAAGGATAAAATAGTCTCAAAATGATAAATTATTTATTAAATTTATAAATTAAACATATATTATTTCCTCTGTCCCTAATTACTTGTCCACTTTTGAATTGACACACCTATTAAGAAATCAATCAATGACATAGTATGTTTATCGTTTTATCCCTATTAATTATGAAGTTGATGAAAAGTTTTACCTTTTTCAAACTAATTAATTGAGGATATAATATGTAAAATTATTTTGTCCAGAAAAATTATTAAACATCTCAAAATAGTAAAATGAACGAACCGAGTACTTATATCATTAAATTAAAGACGCTAAAAAGTGTGTATAAGCCGAAAAAAAAAGGTTTGAGAAAAGAGCCTTTAATGGAAGGCGGCGGTTGTGGTGTTTATGTCTTTAAAATAATAAATAAACTCAAAAGGATTACGTCAATAGCCAAGGAGTACATTTTTACCTACCTATCAATTAATTTAATTAATTTTTAAAAATTGAATTAATTTAATATTTAACTTTTAGATATTTGAAATTATATTAAAAAAATTATAAGTTGCAATTTATGTCATATTGATATAATAAAAATATATCTTAAAATATTAATTAAAATTCATGTATTTTAACTTTCAAGTAGATACGATCAGAAAGAGTAATTGACTATTGATATAAAAAAAAACAGATACTAAAATATTTTACGAAGATATTAATCATATCAAAATATATATATTTTAATTTAGATAAGTGTATTTTATCCTTTCAAACACATTTTCACTTTCTAAGGTGAATAAATTTCCTAAGAAATATCTTCAAACTAAAAAACATTGAGTAGTTAATAATTAATATGGACAAGAAAGAGTGTTACTTATGCTATATTCCTTCCGTCTAATAATAATTATTCATGTATTATTTTGGGAAGATCAATAATATTTATTCACTTTATGAAATTAATGGTTTTTTATATTTAGTTCCTAATTTTCTCTTATTATTAATTATAGTTATTTCTCTATTATATTTTTCAAAATATTGTATTTATTATATTCAAAGAGTGATAGTAAAATTATCCTTTTATTTATAATTTCTTTAAAAAAGTGTGTTAAGTCAATAGTGAACAAGTATTGTTGAACATAAAGAAAATTAAGTTCATTAATTAGCAACTTGGAGTCTTTTACACTAATTTGGCTGCTTTTCATTACACCTTCTTTCTATTTCTTCAAGTACATAATTAGATTAGTGATATTTGTCATATCTAAAATTTAAAAATTTAGATTAAATTAATTTAATTTTTTTTTATCATAATTAAAAGACAAATTAGAAAAAAACTAACCAATTTTTATAAGAAAATTCTCTATCTTCCACAAAACTTAACCTCTCATTAGTAACTAAAGGTGCCACGTGTATAAAAAAAGATGTGATAAAAGTCATTAGAGAGTAATAAATTGATAGTACAATGTATAGGTTATGCGGCATTTATTGAAAGGGGAACACGATACAAACTTCACGTGTCGTTTTTATTTTTATCTCTAGAAACGGTAACATATTGAGCCACGGCTCTTTCTAACAACACATCAAGTCATCAACCATTGTCTCAGATGTTCGAATATCTCATTCTCTTTAAAAAGATTTAAGTTTATTGACATAATTTAATATCACCAACATTTATATTCTTAACTTGTTCCTTCTAGAACAAAATGTTCCAATAACGTCATATAACTTAAATAACTTCAAATTAGTTAAAGCGTTCAAATTCCAAAAAAAAATGAAAAATTCCTTTAATATATAGTTACTCACTTTTGTATAGTAAATTAGTTGAAGACGTAAGGTCTGTTTGGATAGCCCACCAGGTAATTGGAATTTGTGTAATTATTAGGATAGTAATTACCAACCTAGTAATTACAAACATAGTAATCACGATGACCCGTTTGTTTGCCATAGTGTAATAACAAGTATACTGGCTGGACATGTGTAATCATAAGGTTATATTGAATTTTAAAAATTAAAATTAATTATCTAAAATTAAAATTTTATATTAGACAAATAAAGACTTTTGTAAATAATATTAAATTGAATATTTAAGACATGTATTGTCTTTTGAAAATATATTAATTAATAAACATATGTTCTTAACTAATATATTATAAAAAATTATTGATTTACATTTTTTAAATTATTATATTTTAATTAAATCTATATATAATATAAAGCTAGATAAAAGAAAAGTGATGTGGAGCCTCTCTTTGGCCAATGATTCTATTTATCTTTTTTTTTTCCCTCATTTTTTGACATTTTTTTATTTTCTTTTTTTTCATTATTATTGTATAAAAATGAATGAGTCAATTACTACTCCATTTATTCATATTCTTTAATATAAAAACTTAATTGTCTTTATTTGCGGAAACTCTCATGACTTTTGATAATCATAAATGATAATTCATGTTAATAGTCATGCTCATGATATCTTTTGATATTCCATATTATGTCCTATAAATAGAGGCATTAGAAATTTTGGTACAAAAGAAATGATCAAATTTATATGTATAAGAACTAGGGATTAACTAGATGAAGTCATCTCATTTTTTTGGTCAAGAATCTCAATCTTTTATTTATAACTTTATAAAATAGTATTCTATAGCTTATATATTGTTTTCAGATTATTATTTTTTACTTATATGATGTTTGATTATTTTATTGCGGGTGCTTATTTTGTTGTTGAATGGAAAATATATCATCTTTTTCATGACATTTGATAAACAAATAGAATTTCAATATAGTAATTTAATGGAAAAAATCTAAATCTACTCTCGTAAGATTATTGACAGAAATGTATAATTATTATTTTTATTTACATGTAAGTAGTACTTTTTATTACTTGAGTTTTATTGTAAGAACTTGACAAGAATTTCAAGTAAAGCAAATTTTATATCAAATGTTTCGTGTGAATTGGTAAAAAGTCATTTTTTTTATTTTTCTCTTTAATGTAAAACTTAATGGTGTTTATTTTCATTACTCTTGTTGCTTCTTATTACTATAAGTCTATAACCTCTAAAATAGTTACTCCCTCCGTCTCATTTTATGTAAGGTAGTTTGACTCGACACGAAGTTTAAGAAAGAAAGGAAGACTTTTAAAACTTGTGATCTAAAATGAATGATAGAAATTTGTGTGGCTGTAAATCATTTCATTAAGGGTAAAATAGACATTTTATAGTGAAATTGTTACTTAATATAGCAATGTGTCATTTTTTTTAACTGACTAAAAAGGAAAGGAAGTCACATAAATTGGGACAGAGGGAGTAATAATTATATTCATGATATTATTTGATATTTTATATTGTAGTCTTATAAATCTATAAATAGTGATATTGTAAAATTTTGTTGAAATGAGCACATTAGCATTTCAGGTTGTCATGTTTTCCGTGCTTATTAAGTTGATACTTTGGTTTGACTAAGAATAAGAGATGAAGGCTATTGAATGGTGATTGTGGCTTCTGGAAGTGTCACGACCCAGACCATCGTGATTAGCACCCACACTAACCCTCCGGTGGAGAACCATTAATACTAATTAGCTAACCAAAGAATCGAATAACAAGGCATTTAAGTTATGGAAGCAAGTTAAATAGCTAAAGACTAAAGTTCCCATAAACTTCCACAAGATCTAACAAGTAAACAATGCGGAAAATACACATAGAACCTGAAAGTCAATGTACCAAAACATCCAAAGTTCAACAAGTCTAAACAAGAAGGGATACAACCCCAAACTAATGAACTAATAACTAACTAGAAAGTCTAAGTCCGAAATGTGGACATAGACAAAAAGAGAACTCATAGCAACCTGGAAGAACTAGCTCACCCTTGGATTCGAAAGTGATCACTAATCTTCTAAGCGATGTTTGTCAATAGTCGTCTGAAGATGCCCTGTACTCAACAAAGAAAGAGCAAGTGCAGTATCAGTACACAATCACAGTGTACTGGTAGGATCACACGGCTATCCCACTAACTGCAACATACATAAGTCAATACAACAATATAATCACATGCATATATCGAACATATACAATATCTTCATCATTTACAAACAACGAACAGTTTCACATTTCTCAAGATACACAATTATATCAAATTATTGGCTCTCTCATGGAATCCAAACCCAAACCCAAACTGTTAGCATACCAGAACATGGTATCCGATCCAATGATTATGCCAAAACGTGGCAACCGATCCCATAATTATACTGGAACGTGGCAACCAATCCAAGTTAGTGTGTCGGAATGTAACACCCGATCCAATCAACAAGCCACAATCACAATTACAAAGTACATACTCATAATCATACAATCAAGTCATGATTCATGACATTCCTCATTCCTATATCCTCATTTACAATTAATGTGATCAATAATGCAACATTCGCATAAAAACATGTATCATAATGAAGCAAGAACAAGCATATATCACACAATCATAGAATCACAACTATCACCTACCTCGAAACAAGCTTGAAACCCTAAGAAACTTGATCATTCCCTTTCCGGATTGGTTCCGCTTGTTCTTGGTCTACAAACAATCAATATAATACGGGAATCAATAAACAATCACTAATTACTGGATTACTAACAATTCTAACAACCCTAGATCATACTCATGATCCCACTACCCAAATTAGGTCTTTTCCCACTATAATTCTCAGATCAAAACTCTCCCCCATCGATATTTACTCATTAGATTACGTTCTACGGATCGAAAAACGGATTCGGGGAGTTAAAACCTTACCTTTAGCCTTAAAGATGGTGGCAAACTGTCAAGAATCGCCTGGGGTTCGTCTCCTTACTCTCAAAGTCGAAAAGTGCAGAATAAAGACATTTTGGAGTTTATTTCCGACTTAAGTCGCGTCGGTCCCGCCACAACGATCCCCACCATGCTACAGCGGCCTCGCCTTGGTGAGAGAAATCATCGCCAAAGCGGTTTGCATGAAACAGTGAGCTATTTTAATAATTCCAATACCCCCATTTCACAACACGCCTTCAACCAACGACACTCAGAAACTACCCGTTCATGCTAAGATCAATTTCAGAAGTTCTACTCACTCGAATTCAATTCCGTAAAGTCGTACAGATTCCTTAACGTCTTATCTATCTACTCATGTAATCAAATTCATAATTAGATCAGCCAATTGCTAACAGATTTCTCTAGACTTTAATGACTCCAATTTCGTCCAAATCTGGACTAGGTTGGGAAATTCCAAGTTACTACGAAAAGTTTTTCGACCCAAAAAATTTTCCCGATGGCTTTTTCTAAAACGACGGAACCCAGTCGTTACAGGAAGTGGATATCAACAAGAGCTTTGAAGATTGTGTATTGATTTCTTATTTTTTTAAATGTTTAATGATTAAATCGTAAGAATGCTATTGTATTATTTATTTATTTTAGTTCTCTCATCTCTTTATTTTATTTTATATAATGTTTTGATTGTCATAAATTTATAATTTCTTTTGGTTCAAAATAGTAACTTATGACTTTGTGGGACATAATTATCTCTTCCTTTTAGTTTTGGCCTTTAACTTACTAAAAAATGTCTAAATATAATTTCCCCCATGAATTTTCAATTACAAAACCCTTCACTACAAATTTTAAATAACACTAAAATCTACACAATAATGTCTCAAGTCTCTCGAGGTTTTCATCATTACTATAATCTTTGGCTAAGAATCCTATTTATTTTCTTATATAAATATAGCAATTTTTTTCTATTTTTTTTATAGAATATTAAATATATCAATTAACCGTTCTTTCATATTGTTTTATGCAAATCTTTATGGTCGTTATTTTCATTACTCTCATATTTTTTATTATTATAACCTCTAAAATAATTAATAGTCATATTGATGACATTTTTTGTTATTCATATTATAGTCCTACAAATAGAAGCATTGTAAGACTTTGGAGAAATTATCACAATAGCCTTTTAAATTGTTATGTTTTTAATACTTATTTTACTCATTCTTTAGTTTGACTTGAAGAATAAAATGAAGACTATTGAATTGTGATCGGCCTGTGGTAGTGGATGTCGACAAGAACTCGAAAGATTGTGCATTAATTGTATTTTTTTTCTTTTTATTTTTTAATGATTAAGATTGTAAGAATAATGTCATATTTTTTTGTAGTTCTCTTTATGATTTCTCTTTATTTTGTATTTTATATAAAAAAATTATTGTCGTAAGTTATATTTCTTTTGATTCAAAAGAGTAAATTATGACTTTGTCGGAGGCCGTTTAACTACTAACCAAACATTTTCTCTATGAAATCAATTATATATCTGATAAATGTATTAATATTTTATCATCATTCATAACTGCGCAAAGCGCGGACAACTTCACTAGTTAATCATAAAAACAAAAAGCACAAAATTTTTATGAATATCATGAAATGCATGTTTGACAATAAGATTAATATTATAAATATAATGTCATAAAATTATAAAAACATTTGACAAAGCTAATCTATCAACTCTGACTAAAAAATAGTCTGCAAGTAAAATATCAAGTCAATGCTCCTAAAACAAATTAAGTTGAAAATATAACATAAGTTCTAAATTCAAAACAAAAAATTTAACATAATACGCTTATGCTAAATTTCAACATAATATACCTAAGTATGATTTAACATAAAAGAAAAACGTAAGTCCATAATCTTATTCAACAATTAATTCTACTTTAATTTAAAAATTAGAGTACTAACAAAATTATATTAATAAAAAAATAGATAATACGACATGGTCAACCAAACATGTCAGACAATGTAATTACACTCAATTACACCAAATTCTAATTATCAGGGTGACTTTCCAAACAAGCCCTTAAAATATCTTTCATTGTCTTAACTCTTTCTTTTACTACACTGGCCTCAATATAATCACAATATAAACTTCTCATCTTTCTTATACTATTTCTCTCGTATATATTTTTTTTCCCAAACAAAGTAAGATTATCACTTTATATAGAGGAGGAATTCTTCATTGCAATTATTAGGAAGATTATGAGGTAGTAAATTGGATAAATGAATGACTTATAGGTTACAAGAGTTACCGGGAATAATTAGGTAAAATAATATGTTAATGAGTTTAGAGGTTACAAAAGTTACTAACCACTATTGACCATATTCTACCATAATTGATGAGAGTAAAGAGTCACAAATGTAATGTCCACCAGTGGACATAGCATGATACATAATGTGACATATGATACATTTTTATTAATATTAAAATGTCACAATAACATGACGCAGTTGATTCGAAATTTAAAAATAAAATAATTATTTTAAAATTTATGGTCTAAAATAGTTATAGATATATTTGTGTTGCTATAGATTATTTCATAAAATTTAAAATTAATATTTTAAATCATTACTTAATATAACTATAAAAAATAATAATTTAACTGACTAATAAAGTGGGACAAAGGAGTAATTATTTCAATGTTTAGTATTTTCTTAGGTTCAAAATAATTGAGGTAATTGAGATTTTAATCTTTAAAATTTGATCCAAAGTGGTAGGTATAGTATTAAATTAAGAAGATATTTAATTTTTATAAAGAATATTTGTCCTTTAACACATTCCCAATTCAAATACCATTTTGATGATAATTATGTCAAATTCTTTTTAAAAAAAAACTAAGAGCATTTTAATCAAAATTTCTTTTAACATCTTTAAGATTAAATTAATTCCTTGATTTATGTGTTCAAATCTAAAACATCAATTGAGCCAAAGGGAGTATTGTTTAATGGGAAAATTACTTGGCTTAACAAACTTTAGTTTTCTTATTATTTGTATAGAGATTGTTTAAAAAAATACATACATAGCTATTCTTTGAATTTTATAATAGTAGATTTTCGAAAAAAAAATTAACCGTTTGTCATTCTTTATTATATTATTTATGGGGTTATATCCGATAGGAGATTTTTTTTCGGGCGACATATTTGTATTCATTTGTTCCCACGTTCCTCCCTCCTATTTTCTTCTAATTACATATCTAATAATATTTTAAAAGAATTATTTTCTCCGCCATAATTTATGTGACACTTTTTGATTTTGAAATTTATATAAGTTTTTTCTTATCATTATTTTTTAAAATATTTTTAAAAATAAATTAATTATTAATAATTGTAAATTATAGTATTTTTTTTCCATCATTTTCAAATATGTAAATTTTATTAAAGAATACATGTCTCGATTCACGATCAAAATTAAATATTTGACTTTCAAAATTTGAACTATGCAAAATAAATTGAGACATGCGAAATACAAATTTTTCCATGAGACTTGAAGAAGAAACTCCATGGGTGACTATATGAACGTAAATGGAAGCTCACAACTGTGAGATTAATGGAAGCTAAGAGAGAACAAACAACTTGTATTGAATTTTTTTAATTGAAGATACAAACAGTAGTAAGAGCTATATTTATAAGCTCTGTTTTACACTAACTCGTAACTTTCCTAACTACCACTAGGACAAGTTGTTATAACTAACTACTTGAAAAGACTAATATGCCCCTTTTATTCCTTCACTCTTGTAACTACTTTAACAGCTTCTTTGTATCACAATACTCCCCTTCAAGCTAGGTGGTGAAAAAATCTTGAGAACTCCTAGCTTGGATAGTAGGTGCTCATGTTGCAATCTAGATAACCGCTTTGTTAACACATTAGCTGGTTGTTCTTTAGTTGATAGATACTGTACCTTAATTTGACCCTTTTGTAGTTTTTCCTTTATGAAATGACAATCGATTTCATTATGTTTTGTCCTCTCAAGATATACTGGATTTGCAACAATCTAAATGGCAGCTTTGCTATCACTACATATCTGTACTGGTAACTGAACCTCAACTCCTACTTCTTTCAACATCCCAAGTAGCCACACTAATTCTAACACAGTGGAGGCAAGACTTCTATATTCAGCTTCAGCTGAGCTTCTTGAGTCTGTTGTTTGCTTCTTTTCCTTCCATGATACTAATGACTGACCAATCTTGATCATGTACCCTGTCACAAATTTTCTGGTCAGTAAACAGGATGCCCAATCTGCATCACAAAAAGCAGTAACCAGCCCATTTGATTCACTTGATAATAACAGTCATTGACCAGGTTGTCTTTTTAGGTATCTGACAACCCTTAAGGCAGCCATCAAGATGAGACTTCTTTGGTTGTTGTAAGAACTGTCTTAGTGTCTGAGTGATGAATGATATGTCTGGCCATGTCATATTCAGATACAACAATTTCTCTATCAATCTTTGATACATTGTCTGATCAACTAGTGGATCATTTGATTCATCCTGAGTTTTGTTTACATTCTCATCATATAGTTTAGATGTTAGTTTGACATTGATGTCAATAGGAGTTCCTGCAGGTTTGGCTGCACTCATGCCAACTTCAGTTATAAGCTCAAGAGCATACTTCCTTTGATGCATTAGTGTACCAGTTGTTGATCTAGTGAACTCAATGCCTAGAAAGTACTTCAATTCCCCCAAGTCCTTCATTTTGAAAGCTTGCTGCAATGCTTTCTTTGTATATTCTATTAACTTCAGGAAGCTACCAGTTATTAGCATGTCATCCACATATACTAATACTATAATTATCATTGCTCCTGATCTATTGATAAACAATGAATAATCATGTTGACTTTGTTTGAAGTTGAGTTTAAGAAGAGCTTCAATCAATATTTGATTCCATTGCCTTGGAGCCTACTTGAGACCATAGAGTGACTTTGTTAGTCTGCATACTTTCTCCCTTTGACTGACAAAGCCCTGAGGTAGTTGCATATAAATCTCATCATCTAGATCACCATAGAAGGCATTGAATACATCCATCTGATGTATATGTCATTGCCTAGAAGCTGCAAGAGACACTATTGTCCTAACTGTCACTATCTTCACAACAGGTGAAAAAATGTCTTTGTAATCTATCCCCTCCTTCTGACTGTAGCCTTTAGCAACCAACCTTGCTTTGAATCTCTCAATCTCACCTGTAGATTTGTATTTAATCTTATAAATCCACCTGCAACCAATAACCTTATTTCATTTGGGCAGGTCTGAAATCACCCAAGTCTTATTATCCTCTAAGGCCTGAATTTCTATTGCCATAGCATCAATCCATCTTTTATCTTAAACAGCTTCCAAGTAAATATCAGGTTCCTTGATGCTTAAGCTAGCTGCAATATAACATTGATAGGAGGGAGATAGGTGAGCATAACGCATGTAATTACCTAAAAGATATTTTACATCATTGTTAACAGACAAGAAAACAAAATCCTTCATCCAGGTAGGGGTATGTTTATGTCTGGTGGATCTACTATTATGAAGTACTTCAGCCTCCTGAGGAATCTCAACTGACTTTATAACCTCAGTATTCACCATAGGTTCCTCTGATACAATAGACTCATCATTGATACAATACTGCTAGATATATCTGTCTTTGTCTATGTACCCAGAACTTCCTGAGAATTAGTCCTGGAAGGACCTCTAGGAATCATAGAGACAGTAGAATCAAGAACTGGAATCAACATATCTGAACCCTGCAGTGAATCCACAAACACCTTCTGATGTACTGATCCATTAACCTGGGCAAAAGAAAATATGTCCTCTCTAAACACTACATCTCTGCTAGTAAAGAAAGACTTGTTATTTAGATCAAGTAGTATATAACCCTTCTGTATTTCTGAGAACCCCATTAGAACTGCTAACTTAGATCTTGGCATCAACTTATCATACTCAGTAAGAACTTTTGAAAAACATAGACAACCTAGTGTTCTAAGATGATTCAGAGATGGTTTAGTACCATATAACCTTTCATAAGGAGTCTCAAAGTTAAGCACACTACTAGGCAGTTTATTGATAATATAGGTTGCAGCTAACACACAATGTCCCCAATATTGTAAATGGATGTTGGCTTCAAACCTTAGTGCTCTGGTGACTTCAAGTAAGTGTATGTGTTTCCTCTCAGCAACCCCATTTTGCTGAGGGGAATATGGACAAGATCTCTGATGAATGATTCCCATATCCTTAAACAACTTAGTACAAACTGAATTAAGGAACTGAACATTATCAGACCTGAATGCTTTGACTATTTTCCCAAACTAAGTCTTAACAAACTGTAAGAATACTTGTATAGAAACAGAATCTAAGGAAGTAAAACAACCAAGTCATTCTAGAGTAATCATCCACTATTGTAAGGAAATATTTGTTACCATCAACAATAGGTGTATTAAAAGGACCCCAAAGGTCAGCATGTACTAGTTCAAAACAACAACTACTTTTGATACTACTAGTAGGAAACACAAGTCTTGTTTGTTTAGCATAGGGACATACAAGACACTTTGAAACTGAACACAAACTCTGTTTATTCATATGAAATATTCTAGCTAGTACTGTTGATGATACATGACATAGCCTTCTATGCCATATTTCAATGTCTGATTCCTTGTTCTGATGAGCAGCCAATGCAACTTCATTTTTTTTATTGTCATAAGTTGTGGATAAGTGTTTCAGCACTAAGTACAGACCCCTTTCTTCCTTACCAATTTCCTTCACCTTTCCACTGTAAAGTTCCTGAAAAAACACAAAAGTTAGGAAAGAAGGTGACTGAACAACCTAATTCCCTTGTGATTTTACTGACTGACAACAAGTTGTACTTGAAATAGGGAATTTGTAACACATTTGAGATCACACTTCTTTCTGAGAGGACACAAGAACCAGTATGAGACACCTGAGTGGTACCACCAGTTGGAAGAAATATAGGCTTTGACACTTCCAGTTTATTCATAGTATCTGGACTCAACATATCAAGATTAGAAACCATATGGTTTGTTGCACCAGTATCTACTATCCACATCTTACTATTTTCAGACACAAAAAATGCTTTACCTGAATTATTTGCAGTGTTACACATAGAAGCACTTGGTTCTGACTTCTGTTGAACCTTTTTCAGGATGTGATCATATTGATCCTTAGTGAATGTACAACTTTGAAGTTACTGTTGGACCTCTTTATCAACTGCACTTGCTGATTTTTTAGCAATAAGTGCTTCAGGTGGAACTCCAGTATTTACAGCATATTGATTCAGATCAGGAAAATTTCCCTATCCAGGTGGAGGAACACTTGTGTTCATACCATAAGTAAGATTGGCATGTGCCTGGAAAAGTGGATTGTAGTAGTTACTACCAGGAGCAATAGATGCAAGAGAAGTACCTTGAACCTTTCTCTTTGACTTGAAATCTGATGGATAGCCTACAATCTTATAACATAATTCTTTGTTGTGACCCTTACACTTGCAGAAGTCACATATGAGTAGTGAATTCTTCTTAAACCTTTGATTTACACCTGAACTATCACCCACTTTGGAGTACATAACTACTGATGATTCTAGACTAGAAGAGGTCATCCCCATACTACTCACACTATTGACCACAACCTTCTGACTTTCATCCCCAACAATCATAGCATATGCATAGTTAATAGTTGGTAAAGGATCCATCATAAGAATTTGACTTCTTGCCTGCTGGTAGGATTCATTCAAGCCCATCAAAAATTGATATAATTTCTGTTGATTCATATGAGCAACAAACCCTTTGGACTTATCACAATTACAACAAGAAGCTGGTACTAAGACCTCAAACTCATCCCACAAACTCTTAAGTTTGGTATAATACACTGATACATACGCAGTGCCTTGTTGTACTGATGTAATGTCTTTGTGTAAACTATACGTCCTAGAACCATCCACCCTATTAAACCTCTCTTTTAAATCTATCCAGACATCCAAAGTTGTAGAAGCAAAGGCAATTCCACTAAATAAACTCTTAGACACAGAGTTCATTAGCCATGATAACACAATTGCATTTACTCTTTCTCGTTGTCCCCACAGTTCCTCACCAAACATATTCTTCTTTGCAGTTCCATCAATTAATCCTATCTTATTTCTCCCTAACAAAGCTGGCACGATAGATCGACTTCACAAAGTATAGTTCTCGATTCCAAGCAATTGAAATGAAATAAGGCTAAATCCACTAACATCAGTAGGATTAAGGAACAAAGGATGGTTATAATCAATACCTTGGCTTTGTAAAAAGCTAGTGATTTGAGAAACAAAAACACCTGAGTTATTTTGCTGCAGATCTGAGGTTGTTCCTTCAATCGCCATTTGAGATCTGAAAAGTTGATCCTCTAATTGACTGAAAAAACTGACGCGGAAGCAAATCAAAGCTAATACTGATGATAAACCATTGATTCCGGCTGGAATGAATTCACAATCTGCAAGAACACCTCTAAACCCACACTTCATATAATACAAAAAAAAAATGAATCGATGAATCAACCTACTGATTCTTTGATCCTTTGATTGAACTAGCTTCTCCAGTAATGACTGTGAAGAGCAGCTCTGATACCATAAACGTAAATGCAAGCTCACAACTGTGAGATTAATGGAAGCTAAGAGAGAACAAACAACTTGTATTGAATTTTTTTAAGTGAAGATACAAGCAATAGTATAAGTTCTGGTTTACATTAACTCGTAACTAACTTTCCTAATTATCACTAGGACAAGTTGTTATAACTAACTATTTGAAAAGACTAATCTGCCACTTTTATTCCTTCACACTTGTAACTACTTTAACAGCTTCTTTATATCACAATACTATAATTAAGTTCAACTTGCGAGTTTTTTTAAATTGTTACTAGTTCTTAATGAGTGGTATTTTAAAAGATTATTAGGTATATCATGAAAAGTTTGTATCTTGAATTTGAGGAATTTTGATATTAATTTGAGGTGAATTTTTTTTAAAGAAAATTCAGAGGTTAAAATGAAAAGTTGAAGTGGCTCAATGCAACTGTATCAGTAATCAACTTGTATTAATGAATTCAAAAACATATTTATATTTGTGTATCCAGATATCATGACTGATGATGGCGATGAGTGAATCCAATGAATAGTATATGTGTTTATACAATTAGATTGAGTGAACAGATACAATTTCAAAATAGTAGTTATGATTATGAATCATAATTAAGAAATTATATATATATAATTATAACTTTTTGAACGAACAAATACAACTTCATATTTACATTAGTATTTTAAAATGTTTTTTTAGGGATTCACTTGGGCTCTTTTTGGGTGTTACACTTACGTTAGGGCTGTCTTGTAATGCATGTGATCTAAGTGGTCAATTAAGTGTGCTCGAATGAACATGTCTAATATTCAATTTGGGAATTGTCCAATAATTTTTATGCAGATTTTCTAATTAGCACTAAAATAATATAAAGAAAAGAGTGATAAAATTAGTTCTATTTATGTATAGAAATATGAAAATCGAGAGTAGCTTAAATTAAATAATGATATATGATATTGCATAATCATTAATTGAGAATATCGTGAAGATGAATATCAATTAATAATTTCTTGATAAAATAGATAGCCGAAATTTATATATTTACTTGCTATTGGTCTTCATGTATATGTATTATTCATGTGTCCTTAATATGATCAGATTTTTATTATTTTAATATTTAAAAGAATTTTTCCATATAATCATGATAAGTAATGTTTTATATTATAGTACCAATACAACTTATAAAATATTTAACTTTTTTTTTCAACCGTCCAAGTCTAATAGAGTGGATGTTATTTTATATTATAATTAAATATTACAAAACAGAAGAGATGAGCCTCTCTATGCCTACTCCGAATGAAACAAGCTTCATTAATATATGGAATGAGTAGGATTTTCTTTTGAAAACTATTAAAAACACCTCCAAATTTAGTGTAAATTATTAGTTTTATTTTTAAATTATTGACAACTTTAAAAAAATCTTTTTACATAACTAGCTGAACTTAAATACATTCCTGATCTTGCAAGTTGCAACATGAATGAAATACACACCTAAATTCTCGCCAAGTTTAGGAGTATTTTTAACACTTTTCTCGATTTTTTGTTAAGAGATACATGCTCTAACAAGAGTTTGAGAACACTTGCTAAGTCATGTGACAGATCAAAGATGTATCTAAGTTTAGTTAATCAAATAGAAAATATTTTTAAGGCTGTCAATAATTTTAAAATGAAACTAATAATTTATGCCAAATATAAAAGTGCTTTCAATACTTCTCTCATTTCTATTTAGCTCTAAAGAAAAAATCAAACACAAATATGCTTTGGATGGTCCGATGAAATACTGTTGCTGTATTTTGAAAAGTTGAATAGTATTCACTTATGATAAATAAAAATTTATTTCGTATATCTATTTATAAAAAAGAGTCCCTTTTTTTAATTAGAGGTTATTACCCGTTTCTTTTTACCCAAAATTGGCACTTGTATCCAGAGTTAAATCCTCTATCGGGTACGGAGTTCATTGTTTGAACAATTAATTTATCAATATAATCGAAATACTAAAAGAAAAAGCATATATAGCCCGATTTTGAATTCTCTTCTTCACAAGAAATATGAAATATATTTAAGTGAAAAGGGTAGAGAAGTCAGGTGAATCCACTATTTACCAAGTTTCAAGCCTTGCAATTCTTACCTCGAAAAGTTCTTAATTAAAAATATTAGACACAAAAAAAATTACTCCTTCTATTTAAAAAAAAAGAGAAAAGGCCTAATTTGACTTGGAATAGAGTTTAAGAAAGAAAAGAAGACTTTTTAATCTTTGTGGTTCTAAATTAAAGTTATGCCAAATGTATAAAAATATCCTTTAATTTTGTGGTCTTAAATATGTCATGTAGAAAGTTGAAGTTAAAGTGTTGCCAATGTAATGACCCGTTTGGTCGTTTTGAGTACTAGAGCTTTTGATTTCATAAAATACTTTTCGATAGATTCTAAATAGGTATTTTGGACTATTTGTAACTACAATATGGAATTAGTGGGGTTGTTTTAATAATGAATTTAGTTGGTGGTTAAAGAAGATAACATTAAAATTAGTAAGATTTAATATTTATTAGTTCATAATTAGTTACCCTAGATAATTAAAAACACTAACGAGAGAAACACTACCTGCGGCGTCAACCAGAAGCGACTGCCATCCAGGTAATGCTTCAACTCTTAGATTTCCTTAAGTAATATGTAATGGGTTTATATTAATTGAGTGAAAATTCCTGGGATGCATTAATTATCCATTTGTCTTATCTATTGAATATGTTGTTTGTCCAATTTTAGTGAGTGAATGTTAGGCGATAAATTATGATGATTATTATAGTATTGTAATTAGATGAGACATTGGAAAGAACGAGTGTGCATTGGCAGCAGTGTTAGGGTGAAGTGTAGTTATCAATAGTAGGAGTGATAATTATTGTTTTATAATTAAGGTTTTGATGGGAATTTAGAATGGATAGTAGCGGCAGGATTGTTGGAGACAAACTTTTGTGAGTAATTATTGGCAAATGTGTGCCATTTGATAATCCAACATTTAAGAATGAGGTTATAGTGTATTATCATAAATAAGTTAGTTTGCATTTTATTGTTTTAGGGTGATATTCACAATCAGTAGCTTAGCTTTAATGGTCGTTATTACGACATAATTGAAATGATGATATATGGGTTTAAGTAAGTAAACTATATTATATTGATATCATTAGATTTATGATATTTAAAAGAATTGAGACTTAACTCTAGACTAGGCATATAGTGATATGAGGATCGATAGAATTGTTTACTTACGAATAATGTACAATTGATAGATCGAGAAACATTCGGAGGCATTACAGAAAGGGAAGGAATTTGAAGATTAGCTCTCTTGACTTCGGTTCTTCGGTGGAGGTAGGTTATGGTTTATTCTATTTGATAGATAAACTCTTAATAGCGATTGATATGCATTGAATGATATTATGAAGTTTTCTATGTACTTGACTGTGTGATTGTGTGGCTTGGTTGTGTGGTTTGTGATTGGTCTAAAATCCTGAGACCGTGAGATTTATAATCTGAAAACCTCTCAATCGAAGTGATGCCTTGAATAAAGAAGGCTTGATGTAATATTATTAATGAATTAAAAAGTGGTGATAATAAATGATAAATTAACAATATTATTGGATCGGAGTGTCACGTTCCGACACGATATTTTTGGATCGGAGTGTCACGTTCCGACACGGTATTATTGGACCGGAGTGTCACGTTCCGACACAGTATAATTGGATCGGAGTGTCACGTTCCGACACGGTAACATTAAAGGAAAAAGATATTGAATTAACTTAATGTACTCAATCTCAATGAACGCATTTCCCAAACGAGTGTGAAGTGGAGGCATGAGTCCTCGTGTGTGTGCTTGATATTGTGATTGATTACGTACTTGCTTCAATTGTCACTTGTTCATGTTGTTGTTTCTTATCACCTGCTAAGTGCTATAGTTGACTTTATACTATTATTCATTGTATATTAGTTTCTATTTTGGGTTGGCCGATGATACCTACTCAGTACATGTTGCCTCGTACTGAGCCCTACTTGTATTTTTCTTTGTTTTCTTTTTGTGGAGTGTAGCGAGTGTATCAGTGACTTCGACTTGCCCTCAGCTCTAGCCAGTCTCCAGCACATCAGGTTCCAGGGTGAGCTATTCATTCCAGCTCGTGTTTGATTCTCTTGGTCATGGCATGATGTCCTTAGTTTTCGGACATTACCTATTTTATTCATTTATTTTGGTGTCTTTAATACTCTTAGACTTAGTATTTGAAGATTAGATGTCCTTGATGTGATGACTTTCAGATTTTGGGGATAATAAGTGTTAGACTTTAGAAGTTTATTTGATTGGTTACTTTAATAAGTTTTGAGCTTCCGCATTATTGTTGTTGTTCATAGTTAAATTATTGATATGTGTTGGGGTTTGGATTCCTTGGTTCTCCCACTTAGGAGGGTAAGTGTGGGTGCCACTCACAACTCATTTTGGGTCGTGACAGCCAAGAAAGATAAGAAATCATTCTTTTTGAAATAAACTGAAAAAGAAACTAGATCATTCTTTTTGAAACAGATGGAGTACTTTCTAAAGTATGGATACGACAAACAGAAATAACTAATTCAGAAAAACTGAGTTGAATAAGAAAAGTTATACATAAAGGAATAAAAACTTATAAGATTGATGAAAAGACAAATATACTAGTATTTAATTTAATAAAAGAAGATTTTATTGTTAATTACTCGCTATAATTACATAAACTATACTATATAAATATATATAGTACTTCAAAATGTATAAATATATATAGTACTTCATATTTTGGCGCCTTTAACATTCGTGAATTTCACTTGCCTTTATCTTATAGCCACCCATGCATCATAAAAGTCACAATATTTGAAATTAAAGCCAGAGTGCCCCCACTTCTTTGAGAAGAGGGACAAGAGATCCACTAATATGAGAGGCCATAACTCTATCCATCGATCCAATTAGTTCACCACCTATGAACACAACCGGAACGGCAGGTGAGTTTCCAAGAAGCTTGGAAAGAGCCTTCTCCATCGACTTCCCATTAGGGTCATGGTCCAACTCGTACACCGTTGGGTTCACACCGAGCTCACAAAACAGCCTTTTCATTGCATGGCACATGCAACAACTACTCGAGCTAAATATCACCACCGCACTTACGGATGCTAGCTTCACCACCCTCTCCAATGGGTCCGAACACGATGACCTTCGCTTCACCCTTGTGGTTCGGTGATTCCCCTGAAATGAATTTGATTCTTGATATTGCATTTTTAACACTATAAAAATAAAAATAAGAACTTATCCAAGGAATATTGTGAATTTGTGGAGTGATGAGAAATGAAAAGTACAATATATATAATGTAGGGGGGGGGGGGGGTTTATTTTCTTGAATTTAATTTTATGCATGGGATATGTGGAATGTAGGTAATGTAGAAGTAAATTTATTTATTTTTTTGCGTTAAATGAATCATTAAATGCTAAAGGTGTACAATAGCCCGTTGCTGGCTTTCCTACTCCGGTCTACATTAAAACCCGATTCAATCAGAATTCACATTATATAGTAATTTCATATTAAAAACAAAATGTTTTTAACAGATACAAGGACACATACGTATAGGAATATACATGTATCAATATAAATGGTTTAATAAAGTGGAAAATATAAATTAAATTAACCATATTTAAGTAACAGAAATGTATATGCAAATATCTATTATACATATATTGATTTAGTGTAACTACTTATAAAGTCTCATTTATTTGCACTTAATAAAGGTCTTACTCTTAAGAGAATTTGTAATTAAGTACCTTTTTAACAACTTAAAAGTAACGTGTATATTCAAATTTTAACTTTTGAATAGGCTGGTCGTTAAGTTTTTACCTACGTATAGAAGCTCACATCGCGGTAGATTAAGTGGAATTATTAATTGATAGAAGCTAATAAAAACAAATGTGCACGGTGTTCGAAATTCATTTTGGAATCCCGACTAAATTTGAATAGAGCACTACATGACTCATTCAGAGGTAGCTCTTCCAACAAAAAAAAATTCATGCTCAGGGTTCAAATCTAAGTCTTCTACTTAAGAATGGAGCAGTCTCATCACTGCACCATAACTGATGTTGATGAGAAACTAATAAAGTTACCAATTGAAACTTGGTAGATCGCAAAATTAAAAAGAGATACTATCGACAGCAAAGTATTTGTATATCAATTACTACTCCATATTTAAGAACTTTTTCTTTGGGGTTCCACTCATTTATATTCGAGCATCTTACATAAATGTATCACGTAGCAAAACGTTTTTTAGTTAAATGGTTGTATGTATATGTAATACATTTATATTATTTAAAAATATTATATTTATGATATATAATTATGTATTAGAGTTGTATATATATTATTATATGAGTAATATTTATACATGGTAACAATTCATCTTTCTCAATGAGCTAACTTGTTTTTCTAATTCCAATCAATTCAAATCTCAGCCATTCAACTTTATTTATTTTAATAATTCATCTTTCTAATTCCGAGTAGTTAGCTAGTGTAATTAATTATTTCAGCCAATATATGTGACAGTCTGAACACGATGTTTTAAGAAACAAGAGAAAACTTTATTATGTTTATGAAATTCTTTTTATAAAAATTATTTTAGTGCATATTTTTAATTGACTTTTCTTTACCATAAAGATAAAATAAGGACGATACTATTAAATAATTATCAAATAAAAAAATGTGACATAAATATAACGTAATTTATTTATTTTTATATTTATTTATTTTTTAAAAAAAAAAGAGAAAATCACTTCTTTCGAATCGAAAGGAATAGAACATTAAACCTAAAGAACCCACGCCTATTATATAAAATAATAATACTTTATCCGTTTCAATTTATGTGATACCTTTTTTAAAATTTTGAGATCAAACAAATTTATGTTTTACCCTAAATTTTTCATACATCTTTAAAATATTTTGAATTGTCAATTATAGTAACTGAGAATATTTTTTACGTAATTTACAGATATATAAATTTCATTTCAAAAAGTTTGAAGATTCCACACTCATATTCTCGGTCAAACTTAAATTGTTTGACATTCGTAAAACAAAAAGTGTCACATTTATTGGGACAAAAAAAATACTCCATTTGTCCTGTATTAGTTGATTTTTTTCTTTCAAATAGTTGTTTTATATTAATTGTCCACCTTACTAAATCAAGAAGATATTAATTATTTTTGTTCCTATATTATCGTTCTCTTTTAAAGTCTTCACATTTGTTTGTAAATAATTCTGAATATTTTTTTTTTTAAGGAATGAATTAGTAAAATTATCTTCTTATTGATAATGTCTTAACATACGTATAAAAAAATCAATTAATATAAAACGAAAAGAAATATCACGTTTTCGTGAGAAGACAAATATGTTGATTTGCGTAGTTAGGCGGCGGAGAATTGAAGGATGGGGCGCGCGCCGCCGCCGAATTTAATTGAGTCTCGTAGGTAACATTGCGTAAGCATAAATGTCATCATGTTGGATCTCTACCAAATAAACAAGGCTAGTTTGGTAGAATTAGGTTTCTATAATTAAAAATATATTCATTACTAGCCAAGTTTTAGTTTCTATAATTAAATATATGTACTCATAGGAGTAGCTCTTATTTTCAAAGTTTTAAATGCACAAGTAGAGGCGGAACTAGAGGTGTACATATAGATCGTATTGATTTGATATTGTATTGAAAAATAATTATGTTAATTTATTAAATTTATAAATTAAATCAACATTAAGTCGATTTTTTTATTTCAAAATTTTAGCTGATTTTTTCATTTTTTTTCTCACAATTACACAATATTTGAAAAAAAAAATGTAAAAATTAGGCAAATGACATAGTATAAGAAAGAAATTACTTCATTTCCCTACTCTTTCATTAATTACCAAAAATTCCTTTTTATAGTATTTTTCGGATACATAATATAGCAGTGTGGATACTTAATATAGCAGTGCGGATACTTTAATTAATAACGGGCGGATACTTAAATTATTAAGTTGTTAGCAGCACGGATACTAAATTAACGGGCGGATGCATAATATAACAGCGCAGATACTTTAATTAATAACGGGCGGATACTTAAATTATTAAGCTGTTAGCAGCACGGATACTTAATTAACGGGCGGATGCATAATATAGCAGCGCGGATACTTTAATTAATAACGGGCGGATACTTAAACTAATAAAGTATCCGGTTAAGTTGAATTGGGGGAAAATAAGGGATTTTTGTATTTTAGTAAAAGAGTAGGGAAATACTGAGAATAGGTAAAAAAGTGTTGTATATTTAAGTAATTTTTCCAAAAAAAATCAAATATGATTTTACTTTATCTCTGTGATAAGCTAGAACTTTAAAATGTTGATTGAATAGGAACCTTCAAAAAGATTGAAAAATTAACTTTAATACAAAAGTCTTTCATTAAATATTATTGTTCGATATGCTAAATTTATAAGATTAAATGGTATACAATCAAATTGAATACAAAACAAAATATTTATAAAGTAGACGATTAACTTTCTATATGAAATCTATAATAATGTAAGTGTTACTTTCGATCTGAATACAAATTAAAATAGGGAAAACTATCTTATTAGACATACATCACTATCATATATATTAACTTTACCTCTGTTATAAACCAAGTCCAACCCAATATGGATACCAAGGTCACACAAGTAGTTATTAGGCTGACAAGAGCTATTGAGCCAAGAGCAAGCAACAAGTCCAGGCTAATTTGGGATCCGGGTCGAATAGTGGGCGTGAAAATGATTCCATTAAATGGGGTAGTGGTCAGTGATTTAGGGATTATGCAAATTGTTGAGAAAAATGTCTAGTCATCTCATCCTCCTTTCTTTGAGTCTATGTTTCTCATCTCCTTCTAGTTATCTTCTACAATAGTTTTCTTTATTGGTTTCATTTTCCGCTGTAACTTCGAGTTTAGTGATTATAATATTTGAATGTTATTATTGTGAAATTGGAGTTGTTACAACCTCTACTTTCAAACAATTACATATATTACCACTTTTAATATTTTATACCATATATTATTGAAGATATAATCAGATACCGTTTTACTATACATATACTCAAAATATATGTATAGAAGTTGGGAAAATTTGATTCCAGGAAAGAGGGGGAATGCCTGCAAATAGACACAGAGCTGCACCTTCATGATAATAAGCCTTTGTCCAATCTTATCCAAGTTTTTTTTTTTTTGCAGGCTTTGGCATCAATTAAAGCATGTTCACCGTGCTCCAGGTAGATCTAACAAAGACTTCTATTGAAAAACAAAGTGTCATCAGTTGGATCAGAATTTGGGACGTTTTTGTCATGTAATCTGGTCATATTTCAATGAGATCGTTGTATATCACACTTTTATAATATTACGATAATCACAAATTCATTATTGGCACAATTAGCATAACGAAGACCCACCAAAGCCAAAATGCACAATTCAAATTCCATACTTCAGATTAATATCAAATAATTGGATACATACTGCATATACATAACAAGTTTCAAATACATGTATCTGTTATATGTTACAAGTAGCAGGTACATAATTAACACATCTAAGTCACGAAGTATGTATCAAATACAAGTATATAATTGATCAAATACATCCAATGAAATTAGGTGCATGCGTCAGATACATACTTTAGATATATTAGTTAAAGGTACGTATCCTGATCCAAATAATTAATGATTTTGATTTATGTAAGATTTCCAAATGAAGGTTTGTATCTAGTTCAAAAACAACAATATACTTTTATCATAATATTCAACAAAGTAACAATCAACTAGAGTGCGAGATATATATTGTTCTCTAAACATGAAAAGTTGAAGAAGAAAAAATCAAAATTTTGGAGAAAAAATAAATGAAAGAAATTTGAATTTTTTAAAAAATTATTAGAATAGGTATATTCAAAAGTTGTTAAAGGAGTGATTTCCTTCTTAAATTAAGCATTTTAGTTACAATTCTTAATTAAATATGTATCCTGCTTTGTTATTTCCTCAGATACATGTATCTGTCGAGTTAAGATATATGTATCCAACCAACGAAATGTGGTACAAAAAGTAATATTTGAAACTATTGTGAAACTAGTAATTAGGATCTAAACTAATAGGATTAATGTTGTTTGCTCGATAAAATATTTACAAATGCTACAAGCCTAAATTTGAAATAATATATCTAAACAACAAGAACCATAAGCTAATTTAAAATATATTAACAAAGTAGATTATAATTAATTTTTTTTTTTTTATGTATAACCAAATTTAAATTGTATATATATGTGTGTGCATTGCAGCCTTGATGCTCAATTTTGTTCTCCGCACACCCGCTTTTGCAAGACTGGCTGGGGAGAAGTGATTTTTTGGGTTTGATTTGCCTAGATAGGAAGTGCGTTTGCACTGCTTTAAGTAACTATTTTGAAGTGCAATATATTTTTGTCAGCTTAAAAGCTAGGGCTTGTGGTTCATTATCAGTACCTGTTTTAGAGAGATATAACATCCTTGTTCCTTCTTAATGTCCGGGTCTTTCCCTCTCGATGTAGTGTCTTTCACTCTTCAACACTTTATCGCAATGCCAAAGGGTAGGATTTATGATCTTTTAGGAAAAGGATATCGAATGATCGATTCACCATTGAGAACATTAACCCCCAAAAGAAAAATATTGTGGTGTTCTAACAACGATATTATCCCTTCTATCTTTCAAGAATTTCATATATATATATATATATATATATATATATATATATATATGTATTATGTCGGATTGATTTATTTTTTCTGTAAATCAAGAGTGGTCGAATTTATTTTTTTCAACGCCAAATCCAATCACAAGTTGGGCTTTTTTAAAAAAAATTGACTTGGTGTATCGGTTCGATTTGACTTGTCGATTGGCCTATACACCCCTAGGCGAAATATCCAGGGACAATTTGAACATCCTTCAATAAAAAAATATTCTTTTCATTTACTTTTACTTGTCCATTATTTCAAAATAGATCTTTCAACTAATTATAATTGTAGACCTCACGTGGCAAACAAAATCCATCATTATTGTCTTCTTAATTTGTTAGCTCCAAAGAGAAACTCCATGAAATCTAATATCATTTTCACTATTTTCTCTTTAGTAAAATAGCAAAATTTGATTCCAGGAAAGAGGGGGCATGCCTGCAAATAGACACAGAGCTGCACCTTCATGATAATAAGCCTTTGTCCAATCTTATCCAAGTTTTTTTGCAGGCCTTGACATCAATTAAAGCACGTTCATCGTGCTCCAGGTGGATCTAACAAAGACTTCTCTTGAAAAATAAAGTGTCATCGGTTGGATCAGAATTTGAGACGTTTTTGTCATGTAATCTGATCATATTTCAACGAGATTATTGTATATTTTTATAAAATTATGACAATCACAAATTCATTACTGGCACAATTAGCATAACGAAGACCCACCAAAGCCAAAACGCACAATTCAAATTCCATACTTCAGATTAATATCAAATAATTAGATGCATACTTCAAATACATAATAAGTTTCAAATACATGTATATGTTATATGCTACATGTAGCTGGTACATAATTAACACATCTAAGTCACAAAGTATGTATCAGATACACGTATATAATAGATCAAATGCATCCAATGAAATTAGGTGCATGCATTAGATACATAGATACATACTTCAGATACATTAGTTAAAGGTACGTATCCTTATCCATAGAGCTGTCAATATGGGTTGTCCCATCCCATCCGGGCTAATCCATACAGACTTTGAAATTTGACGGGCCAGGTCGGACTAGCCCATTTTTGGTGTGGGCCAGAAAATGGTCGGCCCAGCCCACAAGTACGTGGGCTATGGGCTTTGCCGGGCCAACCCTCTTTTTTTAAAAGTATATTCTTTTATAATTTATTAAATTAAATTATAGTTTTAAAATATTATCATAAATATCAACAAGACAACTACATGGTGTTAGTGTTACTATTTGTTAATCAGATCCACAAATAAAATTATCTTTATAATATATATTAAGTTTGATTTCAAGTAAAAGAATAAATAGCTAAATAGAAATATTAACTTAATTGTTTTCTAATGATCATAATAAAACACAAAAACTACGACAACATTCCATATGCTACGGCCTATGTAGTGATTCCCTAGATATTTTAGGAAATTTTTATTTTATGTAGTACATATTTTATAAACATAATTTGTATTTAAATTGTCATATTTCAAACTTTAAACAATTTTTGAGTTTAGACTATTGTTATTTTTAATACTCTATTTTATTTTTATTTTTTAATTAATTTTTATTTGGCCCAGGGGTTGGCCCTATCCATATTTCTCAAGCCCCACAAATCGGAAGGCTTATTTAGGCCAGGCTAAAAGCCCTTTTTTTAAATGGACTCTAAAAATCGTAGCCCAGCCCTATCAAATCACGAGTTAGGCCAGGCCGGCCCAACGGGCCTAGCCCGTATTGAAGGCTCTACTTATCCATATAATTAATGATTTTAATTTATGTAAGATTTTTCAAATGAAGGTTTGTATCTAGTTCAAAACCAACAATATCAGAATATTCAACAAAGTAACAGTCAACTAGAGTGCGAGATACACATTGTTCTGTAAAAATGAAAAATTGAAGAAAAAGATCTCGAAATTCTGGAGAAAAAATAAATGGAAGAAATTTGAATTTTTTTAGAAGTTATTAGAATAGATATACTCAAAAGTTGTTAAAGGAGTGATTTCCTCCTTAAATTAAGCATTTTAGTTACAATCCTTATTAAATATGCATCCTGCTTTGTTATTTCCTCGGATACATGTATATGTCGAGTTAAAATATATGTATCCAACCAACGAAATGTGGTACAAAAAGTAATATTTGAAATTATCGTGAAACTAGTAATTAGAATCTAAACTAGTGGGATTTATGTTGTTTGCTCGATAAAATATTTACAAATGCTACAAGCCCAAATTTAATATAATATATCTAAACAACAAAAATCATAAGCTAATTTAAAATATATTAACAAAGTAGATTACAATTAACTTTATTTTTATATATAACCAAATTTAGATTATATATATATTAGGTTACATGTATTGCAGCTTTGATGCTCAACTTTGTTCTCCCGCACAGCCGCTTTTGCAAGGCTGGCTGGGGGAGAAGTGATTTTTGGGGTTTGATTTGCCTAGATAGAAAATGTGTTTGCAGTGCTTTAAGTAACTATTTTGAAGTGCAATATATTTTTGTCGGCTTAAAAGCTAGGGCTTGTGGTTCATTATTTTAGAGAGATATAACCTCCTTGTCCCTTCTCAATGTTCGGGTCTTCCCCTCTCGATGTAGTGTCTTTCACTCTTCAATACTTTATCGCAATGCCGAAAGGTAGGATTTCTGATCTTTTAGGAAAAGGATATCAAATGATCGATTCACCATTGAGAACATTAATCCCAAAAAGAAAATATTGTGGTGTTCTAATAACGATATTATCCCTTCTATCTTTCAAGAATTTCATATATATATATATATATATATTATGTCGGATTGATTTTTTTTTTCTGTAAATCAAGAGTGGTCGAGTTTTTTTTCAACGCCAAATCAAATCACAAGTCAGGCTTTTAAAAAAAATTGATTTGGTGTATTGGTTCGACTTGACTTGTCGATTGGCATGTACACCCCTAGGCGAAATATGAAGGGACAATTTGAACATCCTTCAATAAAAAAAATACTCTTTCCATTCACTTTTACTTGTGCATTATTTCAAAATAGATCTTTCAACTAAGTATAATTGTAGACCTCACATAACAAAATTCATCATTATTGTCTTCTTAATTTGTTAGCTCCAAAGAGAAACTCCGTGAAATCTAATATCATTTTCACTATTTTCTCTTTAGTAAACAGAAATGGATATTAGGTTAGTAAATAATATTTCAGGAAAGAGAAAATAGTAAATTCTCTATTGGAGAAAGTATAGAAAATGGTGTTAGATTTTATGGAGTTTTTTCTTTGGACTTAACAAAAAAGACAACAGTGGTGGATTTTGCAATGCCCGTAGGGTCTATGGTTAAAATTTAGGATTAAGATAAAGGACTAAAATGAACATTTTTTGTTGTACATTAAGGACCATTTCAATCAAGTGAAATATATTAAGGACCAAAACGAACATCTTTGTTATACATTAAGGACCATTTCAATGAAGTGAAATATATTAAGGATATAAAACTTTACCCATACATTAATAACCATTTTGGTCATTTTCTCTTTAAAAAGTATTAAAAGTTATAAAAAGAATTACAACAAGAACTCAATTCTAACCCACCTAAACAAACACACATACAAATTATTTTTTGATAGATCTAGGATCCTTCCTAGTCTTTACCATTTGCTCACTTATACACTGTCACAAATATTGTACTCCCTCTGTCCCAATTTATGTGACTTACTTTCCTTTTTAGTCAGTCCCAAAAAGAATGACACATTTCTATATTAAGTAACAATTTGACTATAAAATATCTATTTTACCCTTAATGAAATGATTTACAGCCACATAAATTTCTATCATTCATTTTGGACCACAAGTTTTAAAAGTCTTCCTTTTTTTCTTAAACTCTGTGCCGAATCAAAGTACCTCATATAAAATGGGACGGAGGGAGTATAACAATATATATTTAGTGAATATTCAGTGTATATACAATATAAATTGATTATACACAAACATACACAAAGTATACATTGGTTATAAAGGTCCAAAGTGTATATTTGATGTAACTAATGTATATTCTTTTGAATATCAATGTTATATATTATACAATGTATATACATCTTTATCAAAAATAACCTCTCTACCTCTAAGGTAGTAATAGGGTCTTCATACATTCTATCCAGACTCCACTGTATGGAATTACACTGGATTTTTTGTTGTTTTTGTTGTTGAATCTATATATATCTCCTATACAAAAATCATTAAAACCAAAGGATCGGGAGAAGGAGGTGGAGAAGATTCACTTCTTCACACAAAAAGACACAATTCAAACTAAAACAATTGAGCTAAGACCTTCATACTCCTCCAACAAGCACCATTAAATTATCAGCAACATTTATAGTGTATATAAAATGTATATACATAGTATACACATTCATTATACAATACATATACATTTTATATACATTTGCAAGGTCACTACAAAAACTTTGACATTACAATATGTAATTGTAAAGCTATTTCCTTTAATCTGTCCACATTTACAATAACTTGACCTACAATATGTAATTGTTCTAATATTTCCACCCTTTAAATAATGAGTATGGATCTTAAAACCTAAAGTTTGTCCTTCTTCTTTGTAATGGCTCAAAGCAACTTGCTAATTTATTCCATTGTTCAAATTAAATGATGTTTAGGTCTCCAACGAACTTGATTTGCATAGTCTCCCATGCTATTGGAGACATTTTACCATATCCATTGGTATCACTCCATAGGTAGTTTATATATATATATATATATATATATATATATATTGGCTATTAACTTGGACACATTTTAAGGAAGAACGAATATCAATCTATCTACCTTCATGAGGTAGTGGTAAGGTTTGCGTACATCGTACCCTCCTCAAACCTCACTTGTGAGATTTCACTGGATATATTGTTGTTGTTATCTACATTTCAAACACGTAAGGAGACAAAATCTCCTTGCCTAAGTCCTTTTATGAAATTACAAACTTGGAATTGAAATTCTACCTTTTAAGTGAGTTCGAGATATGAAAACAATTGTTCAAATATCATAAACAGACACAAATTTCAAATCAAAACTTCAAATTTAAAGTTCATATAAAAGGGGAAATGAAATACAATAATTAATAATATGTCATACAAAATTCTCAACTCTGCTTACTACTTATCACACTTTCTGCATTATGATTATAACAACTATGTCTTCCTCCTAGCCATTGATGTAGAATTACCATCGAAAAAATCGTCGATCAATATTTCAATATCCTCTGGTTGATACTTTATATACTTCTCTGCTTGCTTTGCATTGTCCAAATACTGTCTAAATCTCCCAAAAAATGATCTATAAGCAGGAATCACCAATGCAGATATCGAAACTCGAAGCTCTGATTGAAGTTGTTCATCACTCACAACCCAAGTACTCTGACTCCTATGTATTTCATCGAAAATCACATTGAAATTCTTGAACCTCTCTTTAACTGTTGTTTTCGCCACTTTCCCGTGTACTTGCATTCCATCATGTGTTAGGATTTGAAGTACTTTACCAAATGTCTCCCTTTGATAGTTCTTGTGGTAATGTCTAACGATCGTTGATCGTCTCCTACACCATGTATCGCCCATCACTTGATGTATCTCCGCGGAACCTTTCACTTTTTGTAAAATGTACCTACCATTGTTCATTAGGAAAATATCGCGTAAAGCAGGGTCTCTGTAAAGGTTTGATTTTGCTTCAAGGTTCGTGTCAAGAAGGTCCATTATCGTCACGAGCTGTATTGAAAATGGCGTTGTCTCGGAGTTACAATGTGGGCTATCGTTCTCTGCTTCTACCTCCAATGTTGGCTTCAATTTGGCAGGGGAATTGGAATTGGAATTGGATTCTTCGAATTTTACGTGTTGATGGAAGATGTGCTCTAGGGTGATTTTGTATTCACAAGCATATTTTAAATAATTCATGACGTAACGCGTTAGGGGGTGCACTGCCCCACCAGGGACGGGTGTCCTTGCAACGTCGTTCTTTATGGAATTTTCGAGATCACTAAATATACTTACAGCTGATTCACCTAACCTGTCTATTGTAGCTTGAATCTCTGAATTCAATTCGTTCTCACATTCATTTGAGGACCAGTTTTTTATGGATGGAATGAGATCACGCAAAGCTTCATACATGTCTAGGTATTTGAAGAGTTTCTCCGCGGAGCGTTTGGTCATAGTTACAGCCTCAGCAAAGTCGAGAAGCTGAATGACAATTGCGCGAGCCAGGTTGCTAAATAGGCTTTGAGAATTCATTGGAGACTCGGAGAAAACAGAGTCCCCGAGTCTCTTTTCACCGGGGAACAGAGTTGTTGAGCAACTTTTAACAGCTCTGATCCACCGTGTGATCTCTCCTTCTAAAGAATCCCATTGCATTCTTTGAACATCCTCCATGTTGATCTTCTCGAATTCGAGCTTCTTCATTTGTTCAACACATGCATTTCTCCTCGTAATAGAGTACACTTGACAACATTCTGTTTCATAGCCTGCCATGATCATGGTAGAGGCTATTCGGTTCATTCTTGTCACCGTGTCAGGAGGAAATGACGGATATTCCTCCTCTCCACTCGAGTCCGAAAGAGTTAAACTACATTGTTCCCCATCTACTAATAGCCTGTTTGAATTGAAGGAAGAGTTTTTATAAACTTTAACATGACTTGAAGAAGAATCTTCTAACAAGGCTCTCAAATCCTCTTCCATTAACGTCATGGCCCGTTGTAGGACCATGCTCGTTCTATTCAACGACCTAGTGGTCGTTGAACCTGAAGGAAATTCACTCAAGGAATTAGTCAATTTGGATAAACGTGACACTGCTTCAACAAAAAAGTTGTCCTCCTCTGTCATCTTGCATAATCTTGTGGACGAATTTTCACAAGTATTATGCTTGCTGATTTTCGACTCAATGATTTTTGAGAATGTCTCAATGATTTCAGGGACTTCAGGGGGATTTGATTTATCATCACATGTGGAAAGTTCATCGATGAATCGATCAATATCATCCGATAACTTCTTGACATCCTCATTGTGATGATTCAAGGAGTGATCCAATTCTTCCTGGCTGCTTTTTCGCGAATGTGGATCAGTTGACGTGGTCGGATGAGGTGGTTTCGGGCTGCCTGTGAAGCTACCATTTTTATCTAGGTGATTCTTCACCATTTTTCGATATAACGAAATTTCTAGATCAAGTCAATAGATTGAAAATAATAATAATGTTGAGAAGTGATATGGTTAAGTGATGAAAAAAATGAGTGGAATGAAGAAAAAGGAACAAAATTGATTGATTGATTGATTGAGAATGAAGAATGATGAAATGATGATGTTTAATTTTTGTGATAAAACGAGTTTATGGGAACAATTGGTTGGTACAAGTTGACAATTGACCCGGTTGACAAGTTTTAGTTAGATAATTGTGCTTCACACGACTTTATCTTTTGTGTTAGCAATGATTGGATTGCACTTTCTTAGTAATGGTTGCCCACTACTTACTAGTCCACGTGGTAGTGGGATGGTAAGCATATCTTCATTCTTAATTAGACGTTTCAAATTCGAATAATGATGATGAAATTAGGATAGGAAGGGAGTTATAACAACCGAAGCTCATGTTTTGAGTATTTATAAACTTTGGTATAAAACTTGTTGGATGGTTTGAGATGAGACTCGAGGGGTTTGGACGTGTGTTGGATCGGTTTTAAGTTGATGCGACTAAGATCGCGGAGATGAGAGACTTGACTAGCGTCATGATAGCGAGGTCATGAACCGTGATCCCTAGAGATGTTCACAAGTCAATGTATGTGATTAGGTGTGGCGAAATTAAATTCAATCTGTATAATCCGTCAGAATCGTTCAAGTTTGAGCGGATTATTGACCCGATCATTTATTAGATCGACTCATTTCACCCCATTAAGAATTGGGTTGATATGCGGTCTGAATTGACTCAAGAGAAATTTTGTCAAAATATTTATTTAATTTAATATGTTATATATAGCCATAATAAAGAATAATAATAATTTTTTTTAGCTATTAAAAAATTATGTAAAAAAACAAACACACCAACAAAAATTTAGTAATAATTGAGCGGGTTGGGTTTATGACTCACCTTTAGCCCATTTAAACTCAACTCAATTAGACTTTGGGCAGGTCAATAACGGCCTATTTAAACTTAATGCATTTCAACCCAATTAGCTTTGGGCAGGTCAATAAACCGCCCATTTAAACTTAATGCATTTCAGGCCAATTAGCTTTTGCACATGTCAATAACCCGCCCATTATTAACTTAGCTAATTTAACTTGCCCAAATTCAGCTCAACCCGCTCATTTGACATATCTATTTGTGATCGTAAGGGTTGTACCTTGAAAGTCATGAAGACTTTGACCAACTCGTGTTCGTGAACACGAAGAGATGATTTGCAAAGAAGCCTAGGTCATCGATGATCGCAATCATGTTGAAACTTTGAATTTTTAAAAATCAATTTTTGCAAGAAACCAAATTTTGTTCTTGAGTTTTGGGACTTCTGTGTAAGGGTGCACATCGATCGATTCAGTCTGCTTTTATATATTATTGGGGTTTAACGATTTTCGATTTGTGAACATGCTAAATCAATAATCAAATGAATAAGATTTATTATTGATTCTCACTTGATTGTTTTTGGTCCTTAACGATTTTGCTTTCGATTTAACAGATAAAAAAATGTTCATATAATCATATATACACATGTTCATAAAATAAAAATTGTAGCAAGACTCATGCAATAAACTGCAGAAACAACGTTAACTGACTATCTTTATCACAATCAAAATCTAAAATTAAAAAGAGAGAAGGTAATACAAGTTTGTGTCAAGAAGATAGATGGTGTCGCTATATACTTAGGAGTAAAACAGTAATTTTAATATAATTTTATTAGGTTATCGGTTTAACCATTAACCAAAATCATAAAATCGAAGATCGAACCGATAACCGACTAAATAAAATTACAAAACTGTTAACCCAATAGTATTTTTTAACCATTAATCAAAATCATAAAATCAAAAATATAGCTCACTAAATAATATTACAATACTGTTAACCCGATAATATATTTTTAGGTGCAATTTATCGGTTAAATTGATTTTTGCACACCCCACTTCTTTGTCATATGGTTTATACCCTTTTTAGTGAAAATAATCACGAATCAATGAGGTTACAAAACTTTTTTTTGGATGATTTACCTGATTTAATTCGAGCTTTTACCTTCAAAGTTTTTGGGACTTCAATCCCAAAATCCCTTGTTTGCAACGAATTTTAAAGTAATAGAACATAAATTTCAATCACAAATAAATATGAAGAAACCTGATTTTATTTTATTGATAAATAGTACAGTTATAATTTTGTTCCTCTCTTAGTTCTTCTCTCTAAATTTTATAGGAAGATTTGGATTTGATCTCACTTGTGGATCTTCTTGAAGTATTTTAATTGTCAAGAAGATTATGACAGATATTGATCTGTTTATGAGTATTTCAAGATTTTATGAAATATTCGAGATGCATTTTGAAGAGAATATAATACCTTTATACATGCATAATTTAGGGTTTAAGGTAGAATAATCCTAACTAGGGGTGTGCAAAAACCGAACCGACCAATAAACCGAACCGATAAAATGTTATTGGGTTATTGTTATTGGGTTATTGGGTTATTGGGTTTTTAATGGGTTTATAAAAAAAAATTATTGGGTTATTGGTTCGGTTTCGGTTTTTCCTATTGGGTTATTGGGTAAACCGATAACCCAATAAGGTAATAGTTATTTACTACTTTACCCTTCCTAAATATTAAATATAAATAATTTAATACATAAGTAGATTCTATATTAGATTTTCAGTAGGAGTTAGTACTTACTACTTACTGCTTGGCGCTTAGATTAAAATTAGGGTTAGGAACGAGCCAACGGCGGCGGCAAGCCGGCAACAACCAACAAGTTTCCAAGGAGGGTTCGCAACAACGACGATAGTAAGGGCTAGGCGACGGTGAGGATTTTCTACCCTTTTCTAATCTCTTCTTCTGTAATATCTGTCCTTGTATAATTTTCTTCTTCTGTAATCTATGCCTTTTCTGATAAACAAGGTTGACACCCTGCTGGCTGTTACTTTTTGACCTATTTTAGCAATAAAATAGAAATATTGAGGTTCTGAATCCATCTTATTGGGTTAATCGAAAACCGAACCGATAACGATAAAAAACCGATAAACCGAAAACCGATAAAAAATTTCTTATTGGTTTGTTATTGGGTTAGCATATTTTAAAACCGAAAACCGATAAACCGAACCGATAATATGTAAAACCGAACCGAACCGACCGATGCACACCCCTAATCCTAACTGAAATCGAATATATCTTGTAGAATTCAATTAGAATTGAACACGTCTTATAGAGTCTCATAAAATTTCAATGTCTACCCCTCCAAGTCTCCAACTAAGCAAAATGAGGATTTGAGTGATAAACTCCAATTAAGAATCTAAAGATAAATTTATCTCTTCACCATTGATATTAAAATTACAAGTAGAAATTAATATTCCACTCTACAGCAAAATATTAAAACTAACCTATTTATTATAATAATATAAAACAAAGAGTGACCTGCTTAAACAAACTGGTTCTATGGTGTAGTGGTTAGCACTCTGGACTTTGAATCCAGCGACCTGGGTTCGACTCCCGGTAGGACCTTTTTTTTTTTCTCTTCTCATTTTATTCCCTTCTTGAAAAAATTATCTAAATACACAACTTATTTTATCATATTTTCTAAAATTTCCTATGATTTGAAAATATTACAAAAATCCTTACTCTCTCCTATTCTCGGATACATCACTATACGCGATGTATCAGGACGTTAAACGATGTATTCGAAATCAGGACGTGATACGTTGGAAGGTTTTTGAATGTATCCGGATTCCACCAAATGTAAGAGATTTTTATAAAAAAACAAAAAAGAAAAAAGGATAGAGATAGGATGTAATTAGCTCTTAACACTACGAAATTTGTGTAAAATTCTCCAAGTTGCACAAATTATGAGTATGTCCCGCTCGGTCAAACTTATTTATTAATATGACCGAAATATACAAAATTGATACACTAATTACGTACATCAATATTTAAATATACAAATTTATACATATACTATTTCTCGAGCAAATGTATAGGTTTGTATATGTCTGCGCTTCTTACATATCGTATATATTAAGACAAATACGAAACGACATGCTAATAACAACGGATATAAATGATCTAAAATTTTAACGATAGCAAACTTATGCACTATCGAAAAAGTATCGGGACAAATATGGACCCTCTCCCAAATACTTGTCTATATGTGTTTAAGTTGTTTCGAGAAAGTGTAGGAAAAGTCTATGTAAGTATTGTGCATCTATCATGTGTCAATTCTGGACTCTTCTAGTAAAGTCAGTGATCTATCTCCACAGTTATTTACGACACTGGTTCAATATATGTTTTTTTTTTTTTTAAATTTATGTAATACATATAAAATTTAAAGTCAATTTAATTTTATAAGTTTTTTTAAAATATTTTAAATTTGTTAATTATTATAATTTATAATTTATAATAATATACATTACTTCTTTATGTTAACACAAATGAAATATTAAGAGGCAACCAATATTATTTTTTAAAATTATTTTATGATTTATAATATTTTTTACGTTATTTTTAAATATATAATAAAATGAAAAAATAATAACATAATATGGTAAATTTCTTTGAAGCCTACCCCACCTATCGGAAAGAGCAGAGATATATATAGTATCCTTTTTTGTCAAAAAAATAAATAAATACACACAATATAACATTTAGTACAAAATAATTCAAACATTTTAATTATAAAGTAAAAAAAGTCTTTAAATGACAACATTACCCTTTAAATCAAAGTCAATTTCAAGGAGCTCACATATTGTCCAATACACGTGTAATTCAAGCCACAATTTTTTTTTAATTTAGTGTTTGGACTCTGTATTAAAGTTTCAATTATATTTAGATTATGTATTACGAGACTTATTTGAGGATAATTCTTTAACAAAATTTTTTCCATATCTAAAACTTAAGCCTAAAGTCTCTAATTAAAAGTGAAGTTATCTCGCCACGTTAGCCGCGAAAAAAAAAGAAAAGTGAAGAGGGAAAAACTCCAACACGTACACGTTTAGTGGGTATAAATACAAGACACGGTTTTTGACTTTTACTTTTAATTAATTTTGAAGTAAAGGTTTGTGTAATCCTTTAAATACTCACCATAAACAACAACCCTCTCTTTGTCCATTTCATACATTTTAACAACAGCAATAACCTCATTATCTCCAAAACAACAAAAACAAAAACAAAAACAAAATCAAAACAAAAAAAAAAAATGGCTCTCAAGGCAATTCCAATTTCTCAAGTTGTTCCTCAAATTGATGAAATTCATGTTGAAAATGTCACATTCCCTTCGCTCTACAATAATAATTCTACACCTCTTTCCCATGGTAAGTAATCACCCCTCGTATTTAAGGTTCGATTAAGTTTGAATTTGTATCGAGAAATTTCATGATTAGATATTAAATGTCTCTATAGTTAGAATGATTCAAACATGATATCTCTGATTAATTATGACAGATGATTTTTATACTGAGTCTGACTAAATTTATATTTGCAACTCGCAGGGGAAGATGAGGATGATGTTGGGAAGATGAATAATAAAAATAATAAGTTTGTAGTAATGGGACATAGAGGAAGTGGGACAAATATGTTGCAATATTCTTCATGTCATGAAAAAACAATAAAAGAGAATACTTTGCGTTCCTTCAATGAAGCTGCTAAATTTAACCTTCAATTTATCGAATTTGATGTTCAGGTTAGACAATAACTCCCAAATTCATTTTTTTTAGACGCTCTTCTAAATCACTTTATTTGTCACATTTTTTATTTATATGTCGCTTAAAAACTATATGTTTTGACTATGATAATTAATTAAATGTAAATATATTTGTGGACGATTAAAAAGGTGGCCTTGTTTTACTGTCAACCTCTAGAAAGGACACGAACCACAGAGAATACGTGGCAGGTGGTGTCTAATTTTGTGACTATTGTCATCAAATCATTTTTAATATGTAAATTATTGAGACCAAATTTACAATTACAACACAACTTTATATGCTTTAAGCCTTTGACGCTTGTACTATGAGAGCATCATTCATTTTTGACCAAGGAAGGAAGTATTTTATTTATATAAAAATGTTTGAATAGAGAGGAAGAAGCTTCGATAAAACATCAATCAAGGTTGAGTTAGTGTCACTTGAGAAATCTTATTACATTACATTATTATACAAACATACCCGCGAATTATACAAAACTCGCGAATTATACATGTGAAAAATGATAAAGTTGATATTTGGAATATCATAGATTTTTCTAGTATAGTTTCTAAAATAGTCTAGTACTGTAGTATCTAGAATAATTATCTTTAAAAAATATCTAGATATTCTAGAGAAGTTGCCTTGAAGAAATATCTAGATATTCTAAAGAATTAAATATTCGTAGTAAAAGATAGAATAGTCTAGATGTTCTAATAATTAGAACCATCCTACACAAGTATAAATAGAGGTGACCTTAGTCATTTGTATGTAACCCAATAACAATCCAAACAAAGACAATCAATGAGAGCTTCTTATAAACAAGTTTTCCTTTTTAACTTCATCTCTTTTTTAGATTCATCTAGGAGAAGGCCCGATTTATACTTTTCTTCTGCTATTCTCTATGATACAAACCCACGAATTATACAAACGAAACATCTTACACTATAGCTACAACCCGTAAATATGCAAAGTAGAGCATAATTAAGTTTATTATTGTGGCTATTTGTGAAAATTCCCTTTTAAACTAAGTGGGTCAAAATAAGCCCACTCAATAAAATAAGTGGGTTATTTGCCCAAACATAAATTAATTAAACGAGTCATGATTTTATGAGCTGATTTTGACACCCCTAACTCATACCATCACAATGCAAGTGTATTTAACACTTCTTTTTCTCTTAGGTTTAGCAGAGTAGGGAAATATGAACTAATAAAACCTACAAGACAATGTTTGTACATACTTCATGACTTGCTCAAGTGTTAAATTCTATGAGCTAAAAACTTTCTTTTCATATTGTGTATTTTATGATCTATGAATATTTGAATTCAATTAAGGCACTGATTATTTGTTTGTCTTTTCAATTTCTCCCCCCTCCTTCCTGGCCCTGCTTCTTGGTAGGTTTGCTTGCAAAATATAATTGGCAAGCAAAGAATACCATAGATGAAACTTTGTATCAAAATCTTTTTGTAGGTAACATGTGATGGCCATCCAGTAATTTTCCACGATATCTTCATTTTTACACAACAAGAGGTTCGTTACCATAAAAAACATTATAACTATGCTCGAATATGATCATTTAGGATCATGTCCTGACTCTCGATATTGACTTTGCGATGAATTTTCAGGGGAAGTTAATTGAGAAAAGAGTTACAGACCTCACTCTGGAGGAGTTCCTTTCATATGGACCTCAGAATGGCTCAACAAATGTAACGGATTCTTCGCCCTTCATACGTGATGTAAATGGTTTCGAATTCGTGAAGCTATACTGATATATTTGGTTGTTGTTGTAAATAGGTGGAAAAACCATTATTCAGGAAAATGAAAGATGGGAGAATTTTCGAATGGAAGGTCGAAGAGGATGATCGGTTATGTACTTTGCAAGATGTGTTTGAGAATGTCAGTCAGTCTGTAGGATTCAACATTGAGTTTAAATTTGATGACAAGAGAAATTATAGAGACGAAGAACTTGTTCGTGTTATTCGAGCAGCTTTACAGGTAAACACACTACGTCAAAAATGATCTTTAGCGACAATTAATTAACGGCAATTAACACTCTTTGTATATATCCCTAAAGCCTTTAGCGACATTGGATCTAATGACACTTAACTAATGCCTGTAAATACTTTAGCACTCTTTATTAATGTGTCTATTTATTGCCGCTAAAAGTTGTTTTTGTTGTAGTGACGGAAACTGGAAATCATATTACATGAGTAGTTTTGATTCCTTTTACCTGTGAAGGTAAAAGTTGTTAGTACTAACATTTTTGTTGTAACATACTATGATTCAGGTAGTGTTCAAGTACGCCAAAGGTAGGCGCATCATGTTCTCGAGCTTTCAACCAGACGCGGCTCAATTGATCAAGAAGGAGCAGACTGCCTATCCGGTGAGTAAAGTTGAGCTCTTTTTATTCAATCTTTAAGGTTTTTAGCATTGAACGTATTATATTGATTTTTGAAGAGTTATAGGTTCAGACCTACTAATTTTTGCAATCTTAGTGAATTTTTGCGCATAAATTTAAACTCTGCTTCGAAACTACTGAATTCAGATGAAATCAAGGTACTATAAGGCTGCATCCGCTTCTATTTATGACCGTTTAAGATCATGGAATTCGTGAATGTATTACTGAAACTCCATAACTACGACGAACAATCTCCTAGACGATAGCTTAATTAGTGGACAGAGTTTTTTTCTTTAAATCATAGAAAATGGATACCTTGTTTGAGCATTTCTTGAAATGTGTCATCTATATGATCATGATCCAGGTTTTCTTCCTAACGAACGGAGGATCTGAAATTTACCCTGACATCAGAAGGAACTCGTTAGACGAGGCGATTGAGTTGTGCTTAGAAGGCGGTTTACAAGGCATCGTCTCAGAGGTGAAAGCCATTTTAAGAAATCCAAGAATGATAGCAAAAATCAAAGAATCCAATCTTTCCCTTATGACATATGGCCAACTAAAGTAAGTTTTAATCGAAAAAAAGTTGTTATATACAATGTATAGTGTATGTATTTATTAGTTCAATTTTTCGTCTATCGTGCTTAGTGTACTAAAAGAAATACGTTTTACACCCTTTCAGCAACGAGAAGGAAGTGGTTTACTTGCAATACATGATGGGTGTTGATGGAGTGATTGTAGATTTCGTCGAAAAGATTACTTCAGCTGTTGCCCAGTTTTCGAAACAAGTTCATCATGATGGAAAAGAACACTTGTTATTGTTGGAAAAGAGGTTGTTATCGGAGCAACGAATAACTCCCTGCTCGGAGGATGAGATCTCATATTTTCGAAATCTCGTGCCAGAGTTGATACATTCGTGAATTTGTATAATCGCGAATGTACGATTGTATGGTCTTGTTTTGGTATGTATATTAGTATATTGTATGTTTTCATGTATTAGGTTTGTGTAATGAAATTTTGTATAGGGACATGTATCATGGAAAGTATATTTAACAATCAAATGTACAGAGGGGATTAATGAGGTTTGTATAAGTTTTTACATCTAAGCAATCTACATTTACATAAATATGTATTCACAAAGAGTGCAAATAGATGGATAATTCATATTCAAATAAATAGCATCCTAAGAAAAGGTGTTAGGTATAAAGGCCATCATTTTTTTCAATCATAGACGGGGCTAGGGGGGCAAAATCAAACTTAATCCAATCTGTTCAATTCGTTTAAGTTTGGACAGGTTATTGATTCGTCAATTTATTAGCACAACATATGTCAATCCATCAAAAAAATAGGTTGATATGTAACCCAAATAGACTTATGAGAAATTCTATTAAATTTTTTTTAAAAAAAATTAATATGTTATATATAGCCAAAATAAAGAAAAAAAATATTTTTATTAAGTACTAAAATATTTTAAAAGAATAAGTAAAGCAATTAAACTTAGTAAAAATTGAATTGAATTGAGTCGCGATCCGTTTTGACGCAAGCAAATTGTGTTGGATTAGTTCATGACTCGTTTATTATCTTGACTCATTATGACCCAACCCGTGCAATCGTCACCCTAGTTCGGACATAGGGATAATCGAAATAGGCAAATATGTAAGTCAGGCAGAATACTACGCATAAAGAAAGACAGAGGCAGAGTCGTACTTTAAAGATTAAGGATTTTAGATTTTAGATTTTCAATTACTGAATTAACATTCTTAAAACAAATATAATGTTTGTATCAAGGTTATTGGGTTCGACTTAATCCACATCTTGGTCTAGTGGTGTATGTCCTATGTATATCTATGTATCACCATTGTATATTGGTATATTTCATATGTGTCCCTTGTGTATCTCATTTGATTTTCATCGTCCAGATGAAAATGATTCTGATATGGCAAACTCAAATTTTAATTTTGGATCTCCAAAGTTTCATCAATGGCGGACTTATTCGAACTTCACCCCAATGATCACCAAGCTTAGTTGTGACTTGTGTATTAAAAAATAACTAAATTTAAGAACTATGTATAGTATTTAAATGTACACTAAAAGAAATATTATCAGTTTGAGAAAAATCATGCAACCATTTTTTTTTTTTTAATGGGCTTCAAAAATCTTAATTCAATTAGGAGTGTACATGGCCGGGTTGGTTCAGGTTTTTCAAATATCAAACCAAATCATTTGTGTCGAATTTTTGAATTTATAAACCAAACCAAACCAATAAAACTCGGGTTTTTCAACCTCGGGTTTTTTTCGGGTTTTTCCGGTAAAGTATTCATACAAACATATAATTTACTTGTATTTCAAATATTTATTTAGTCCTACCAAAATACAATTATCTAAGGTGTTTCTTAAGAAAATAACACAAAATATGATATGATTAATGACACTAAAATATCCAACAAAAAAATAATAATGAAATCGCGTAAAACAAATATTGCAAATTAATAAGTAATAATGACAATGATCATAATTTAAAAGTACTAAATCATGCTAAAATAAGTTTAATAAGTATTAGTTACATGACTAAATATTAAAATTAAAATTAGATTATGTATTTTAATTGTCTAAACCTATGCAAAACTAAAGAATAATTATTCAATATTATTGTCATTCTTAGTGTTGAATTGATTTTCTTTTTGCATTAGTATTAATTTGATTTTGATTTAAGTTTTATTATTGTTACCAACATTTATGGACTATAATCTTTATTAGACCATTAAGAATTCTAACTTTCAAACATGAAATAATATATTAAAAGATAAAAACTATGAAAAAGTATAAGAAATATTTAAAAATTATATCAAAGTAAATATTTTTACGTATAAAATAAAATTTTAAAATTATATATATAATGTCGGGTCGGTTTGGTCTCGTTGGTTTTTTTAGTTGAAACTAATCCAACCCAAATATAGTCGGGTTTTTTTTTTTCCAATACCAAACCACTAGTCGGGTTTTTTTTTTTTGGTTTGGTTCGATTTCGGTTCGGTTTTGTACACCCCTAAATTCAACCCTGTTAAATCACGGGTTAGTCTGTGCCAAGCCGACCCAACATGCCTAACCCATTTTGACGGCTCTAAATTTTATATTTAGAGATTTTTTCAAAAAAAGTTTGATCCAAAAAAGGTGAAAACCAAACCAACCCAAATATAGTCGGATTTTTTTTTCCAATACCAAACCACGATTCAGGTTTTTTTTTTGGTTTGACTCGATTTGCGATTTGATTCGGTTTTCGGTTCAGTTTTGTACACCCCTAAATTCAACCCTGTTAAATCATGGGTTAGTCTGTGCCAAGCCGACCCAACATGTCTAACCCATTTTGACGGCTCTAAATTTTATATTTCGAGATTTTTTTAAAAAAAGTTTGATCCAAAAAAGGTGATGGTCCAAACTATGAGAAGCTAGAAGCTTTTAGGGTTTTGAACTTGTTAGCAAACTGGTCTTGCCCAAAGCAAGAGGGTAAGCCGCTGCTCTGTGAAGTCAGCAAGAGGTTTATTAGACCCAACTCCCCTTCATGCAAAGTCCATATCATGGACTTACAAGCCAGTATCTATGCTTGGTTTATTAAACCAAACAGACTTTTCCCCATTTTTTTTAATTTGTCCTCATCACCTTAATGCCCTCACTTGAGTTACAAGCTTGAGTTACCAAGCTCGGCATACTTGTTATTTGGTTGAGAGCTTATAAAGTGGCCTTATTTGTGATTTATAGTCGATGTGGGACACTGGAGTATAAGGGGCTATTTAGAATTCTTCATGTTCTCATCACCTCCCTCCTTCACTCTGTTTCACGAGTGGAATTACACTGAGTATATTATTGTTGTTGTACACACACACTCTTCTGCATGTTTTAGAAATAGACTTTGTATCTTTTACGAAAACCCGACTATATTTGGGTTGATTTGGTTTTAACTAAAAAAAACAACCCGAGACCAAACCAACCCGACATTATATATATAATTTTTAAATTTTATTTTATACATAAAAATATTTACTTTGATATATTTTTTAAATATTTCTTATACTTTTTCATAATTTTTATCTTTTAATATATTATTATTTCAAGTTTAAAACTTAGAATTCTAAATGGTTCAATAAAGATTATAGTCCACAGATGTTGGTAATTATAATAAAGCTTAAATCAAAATCAAATTAATACTAAAGCAAAAAAAAATAAATCAATTCAACACTAAGAATGACAATAATATATTGAATATTTGTTCTATGGTTTTACATTGGTTTATTCAAATACATAATCTAATTTTAATTTCCTTTAATATTTAGTCATGTAACTAATACTTATTAAACTTATTTTAGCATGATTTAGTACTTTTAAATTATGATCATTTTCATTATGACTTGTTAATTTGCAATATTTGTTTTACGCGATTTCATTATTATTATTTTTTGTTGGATATTTTAGTATCATTACTCATATAATATTTTGTGTTATTTTCTTAAGAAACACCTTAGATAGTTGTATTTTGGTAGGACTAAAGAAATATTTGAAGTACAAGTAAATTATATGTTTGTATGAATACTTTACCAAAAAAATTTGAAAAAACCCAAAAGTCCAAAAAACCCAAAAAAATCCGAAGTTGAAAAACCCGAGTTTTATTGGTTTGGTTTGGTTTATAGATTTAAAAATCCGTTAAAAATTATTTGATTTGATATTTGAAAAAACCGAATCAACCTGGCCATGTACACCCCTAATTTGTACATTAGTATATTGTATGTTTTTCACTCATGACCCCCCTTAGTTGTGCAGATTAGTCTAGGCCTTTTTGCCCTTTTTGGAGGATCGGTTTTCCTCATTATTGCATTTACATCATCTTTCAAGATGTCTTAGATAGTCTTGTCTATCAGCAAAGCAAGTCGGGGAAACTTGTAAAGATATCTAAACCCCTTTTGTACTTTTTGTTTGAAAGATGAATAAAATGTCCAATTAAAAAAAAAAAAAGTATATTGTATGTTTTCATTTATTAGGTTTGTGTAATAAAATTTTGAATAGGGACATGTATTATGGAAAGGATATTAACAATCAAATGTAAAGAGGGGATTAATAAGGTGTGTATAAGTTTTAACATCTAAGCAATCTACATTTAAAAATATGTATTTACAAAGGGTGCAAAATAGATGGATATTTCATATACCAATAAATAACATCCTAAACACCAACATGAAAGTGATGGGATTGTATCAACTTTAAACAAAGGTCTCGGATTCGAACCGTGGTATGGAGAAAATCACCACTTCCGAATAAACTTTACAATGCATAATTCAAATTTAGTCGAGATCTCAATACGGACTCCTGACACCAGAGGAAAAAAACAAAAAAAATCCTAAGCAAAGGTGTTTGGTACAAAGGTCATCATCTTATTTAAACAAAAAAAAAATCATAGACCGGACATAGAAAGCAAGGGATAATAGAAATAGGCAAATGTGTAAGTCAGGCAGAATACTAAGCATAAAGAAAGTCAGAGACAAAATCATAATTTAAAGTTTAAGTATTTAAGATTTTATTATCTCTTTGAAATTATTGAATTAATTTTTGAAACAAATATAATGTTTGTATCAAGGTTATTGGCTTCAACTTATCTCGTATCTTGGTTTAGTGGTGTATATCTGTGTATCACTATTGTATAATTGTATATTCCACATGTGTCCCTTGTGTATATCATATGATTGTCATGTGGATAAGTTCTATATACATTATATACACGTGAATAAGGAAGAACACTAATACAATTATTAGATTGTATATATTATGTAAAATTTTATTGCTATAGTACTATGAGTTATTATTATAGATATGAGATATATTTAGTATATGTCCCAAATATAAACAGTGGCCTCAAAAAGTGCAATTTGGTGAGAAAATCAGGGGTGATCTACATGTATGAGCGTCTTAAAATTTTGACCTCATTTATCCCACAAGCAGAACTTTAAGTTTAATAACTTTTGACTTCTAACCTTAATGCCTATGAGGAAAGTGGGGGTTAAAAGTTCAAAATGACCCATTTTTTAGGTCATTGGGTATAGTTTCTTAGAAAAATCTGTAATTCTATTTGGTTGGACTTGACCATGAGGCCCACATATCTTCAGCAATGGGCTAGTAAGCCTGTCAACTGAATAAAATCGTAGGATAACCTCAAATGATTATTTTTCAGTATTCTATTTTGTATAAATTACAAACCACATATTATAAGTATTAAATAACATCTTATCCCTTCTAGTTTTCTATTTACGAAAAATCCCTTAAAAATGATGTTTGCGGGATACATAGCGTTGTGCACGGGATACATCAGGTTTGATACATTCCACATAGCGGGATACATAGCGTTGTGCACGGGATACATTAGGTTTGATACATTCCATATAGCGGGATACATAGCGTTGTGCACGGGATACATAGCGTTTGATACATTCCACATAGCGGGATACATAACGTTGTGCATGGGATACATGCGGAATACATAGATAAATAAGGGATTTTTGAAATTTTTGAAATAAGTAGGGATAAATGGATATTAAGGTAAATAAAGGAGTGTAGTCAAGTAATTTTTCCTTCTATTTTACGTATCACAATAATCAAGAATTGGGAATTTATATCTTTTAATCAAAGAAGGGTGTACTTGTTATCCATTGTTGTTTGAGTCCTTATTGTTGGTAAAATTAGTCAATTTATAAGTGAAGTACAAGAAAGAAAGGAATTCAAACTCTCCCTAAATAAAAGCTTACATAGCAATTTCAGTGTTATGCCTAACACCTTGAACCACTCAATCATCTCCCCTACATAATGATTATGACTCAAAAATCGAGTGAATAGCGAGACAGTTATATTTCCTATTGTATTATTAAATAGATACAATCAATCCATTTTAACTATAAAAAAAATTCATCAAACTCAAGTATTACCCTTTTTATTTATCAGAAATATTTTTTCTACTTTTAAGATAGAAATAAGGTCTGCATACACTCAACTCTCTCCGAATCCAATTTTACAGGCATACACCATTATGTTTTCCTTTATATATATATATATATATATATATATATATATATATATATATTCATAAAACCATATTAGAGTTGCCATTTTCTTCTTCCATGTGAACGTACACTGGTGGATATATACAAAATACGTACTTGTGAAAGTGTGACGTCAAACTTTATAATGAATAAATATTCTTGCAAGAAATCTATTCTCCATTTTGATACTCAAAACACCTAAATTTTGTTACGTCTCATAATATAATGCTCTCAATTTTTTTGGTACGTTACCTATAGATGAAGAAAGGTGCCAATTATATTAATAAACCTTATTCTTAATTCATTGAAAATTATTTTATTTGTCAAACATAAGATATTTATCTCTGACTCTTGAAGAGTTGGCAGTGTGAAATTAATTATCTTTAGAAAGAAGAGAAGTAACTTCTAATGTTCCATGAATCATGATATAATTTCAAAGGGCAAAATATTATATTTTGTCCAAAATAATTTTAAATTTTTTTAAGAGAACTCTATGGTCAACTTTGAGTTTCATTACCATTTTTGAATTTATATACCCTCTTCTAGAAGTCTCTAAAATATTATATTAGTTTACTTAAGCATATAAAATTTATTTATAATATAGAATGAGAGAGTGGACTAGCATTATATGGTTATATATAGCTAGTTTAACAAGTATGTTCCATACGCAAATGTATAAAAATAAAATTGTTTATTTTATTTCTTTATAGACGTAGTTCTAATTAAGGTATACCATATAGACACTCAATTATGGTATGGAAGAGCAAAAAAATTGAGAGCTTTTGGGAAGCTAAAAATATTATTTCTTAAATAAATAAATATTTATTTTAAAGAGTACAAGTGTTTGATCAAGCTATTAGAAAAAGGAGGGAAAGCACTTTCGAATAGTAGCAAAAACATACATTTTCTCCAAAAGTACTTAGAGAATTGGCCAAGCATAAATTATTGATCTAATACCGTCAATGTATATTTTAAAATTGATTAGTAAGACATAATTGTAAATCTCCTAATTAAAATTATTTTTCAAAATAAGCAGATTTTGATAAGTTGATCAAACATTCAGGGACGGATCTCGAGGGTCCGAAGGGTGTTTACATGAACTTCCTCGAAAAAAAAATATTTGATAGGTATATAAGATTATTTTGTCTAAATGTACATTTATATATTTTGAATTCTCTGTACATTTGATTTAGTGATTTAGAAGGTTAAAAAATTTAATCTTTAAGATTTCGAGTTCAAATCGTAAGCATAATTTTTTTAGTTTCGAGCCCCTTAACAAAAATTCTAGATCCACCTATGTTAGCTTATGAATAAAATGATTAACACATTGTACTAGAAAGTTGAAATCGAACTAACAAAGTAATGATGGAACGAGGAGCACAAATAAGTGAAATATAAACCTTATTTCTTTTCAACATCATATTTGCTTTTACACTTATGATGTTCTTTCTTAATTATTGGTAGCTTTTCCATTTCTAACTCTACTTATTGGATTATATTTCTTACTTATTTGGCTTATAAAAGTTGTTAACTCTCATATACTCCTCTTCTTTAACTCTCATTATAGCTATAAATTTTATTGTTCATCTATCACAAATTCATAACTAATAATTTTTAGATTACTTATTGCTAATCCATCTCATAACTACTAATATACATATACATAATAAGGCGTAAGGAGGTTGATTGGTGGACTCTCCCTAAGAATTGTGCACCGCCGACTGACCTTGATATTCTGATAAAAATTTGAGTATAAACATATCTGTTGGGACCCAAAAGATAGTGAATTATACCTAAAAAAAAGGCGAAATCAGAGGAAACTCTGATGAAAGCCCACATCGATATTGACGTATACAAATCAATATTTACTTGAAATTATCATAAAAATTTATAAATTCTGAATTCGTTTTTGAACGGACGAAAAGGGGACGTGTTGTGGGAAGAAGTATGTCATTGTCTACAAGTGGCAAGGAGACATGTTGGAGTAGACAACATATATTCCAACAAAAAGAAAAATAAGAAAAAGATAATAATTGCAAATAAAAGAATCACGTTTCTTGATTTTTTGTTTTTCCTCCTTGAAAACGTACACACTTCAAAATCCACACGCAAACTCCTACTTTGACTCTTAACCACAACAACACTAAAAGCAAATAGTAAAGAATCAAAAAAAAAAACCATAGCCGCAATTCACCTTATAAAAGAGTTTCCCCTTTCCTATTTGTGTTCGGACTCAGAATTTAAAATTTATGAATTTTAAATTATTAAATAATTGAATTCATAATGAAAATTCTAACTCTGTTTTAAATCTTGCACAAGTCATCATCGGCTGAGTCATATATCACTAAAGATTATGATAGATGATACATTATTTCTGAATTGAAATTTTTTTATGCGAATTTAAATTATTTAAAATTTAAAATAAATAAATATCGGAACTAAATAGAAGGAAAAGAAAAAAAGGTGATGAGGTCATTTGCTTGTTGAGTTGTGGGAATATTTTTTCGTTTGTATACCTTTTTTTTTTTTCTTTTTTACTTGTTGATATTTCTTTATTCTTTAAAAATATTTGAGTGGATAATCTCAATCTAACATATAATAGAAAGAAAAAAAAAAGGTAATGACCTTTGGTGGGATTAGAATCCTATATATATAAAACATTATACTAAAAATTCAATAATCGATTGATTTCTGCTCTTGTTTTGTTTTTCTTTCATTTTTTTCTCCTTCTAATTAAATTTGATTTGAATGATTTTCAATTTAATTTTTTGAAACGTAAATTAGTCTAAGTTGCCTTCTCCCTACGCAATCGATCTTCTTCAATTGTCAATATATGAGGCTAGCTTAATTCCTTGTCAAATTATCACACCCCAACCCCACCCAAAACAATCCCTCAACAATCCGAGGGCGCGCACAGATCTAGAAACCTTATTACATATTTTTATGAACTCAGTAATTTTTATCTAGATCTTATACATATTTAAGATATTTATAAACATTTTACACTGAATCTAGTTATTATTATATGATTAACATGAAATCGTCTGAAAAATACATAAACTTGAGTTCCTGTATCCGCATGTTCAAACTATCGATACTACTTTTTAGTAATTCACTATAGTGTAGGCAACTGACAAACTTGTACACTTATTTAAAAGTGACAAGAAATGAACTTGTCACTTTTAATTGAAATTAATGAGTGAATAAGACATGTCAAGCTAAAACAAACAAAATTGTGTATAGATTGAGTTAATTGCAAACATAAGGGTACTTCATCTAATTTTTTTGTTAACTTTTTTTGACAAGAAAAGAAAATAGTCTTTCAAATTTTAATTCATTATTATTATTATTATTATTATTATATCCTATTAGTGGACCAACATTTTTATTTGTATGAAAAAATAATTGTTGCAATCAAAAAAGATTTCAATTTTAAGTGAGACGAAACTTGACGATATCTCCTAAACTTGGCATTGTGAGTAATAATAGTGAGACAAATGAAGATTTTGGGAAAATCTCCCAATGGAACATCACTTCAAGCTACCTTTCTTATTCAAATGTGGGCATTGGGTACCCCATCATTTTTATGGCATGTAGGACCCATACACATTTTACTTAAATGTTTTAGTGACCACCAAAGATTATCGTGTGGTGATAATTAAGTATTTCTTATTTATTTACCAAAAGTTTGGACGTAATAGATATAGAAATTACAAGCACCAACGACGATTATGGCAGTGACGCTTCTATCTCCAACTCCTAGGGTTTTTGATATAAAGGTGAAAAGAGAATGAAAAAAGTGATAATACTTAGGTTTTGAAGGAGACCCGTAAAGCTTTAATATCATGCAAAATTATAAATTCACATTAATTATTATTGTGTATATGGAAGTATCTATACAAGTAGAGTGCATGTATACTAGTAGAAAGCCTAAACAAGAAATGTAATTAATTACAAACACTTCTAGAATTTAGGAGAATAGGTTAAAACATATTTTTCATTAATAATAGGTTAAGTTATAGTACTAATATTTCAACAACAAAAAATATCTATCATGTCAACATATATTAGTTAAATCATTTTGAAAATCAATATCTAATTAAAGCCAATCCATGATCAACAAATGGCTAGTATATGTGTATAACTACTGTTCTTGTATCCATGCCTTTATGAAGACATCTTAATCGTATCTTTCAATTTTGTTCGATTTACTAAATCTATAAGTAGATATTTAGCTCCTACCTTTTTTTTCTAGTTAAATTCATTGTCTCAAGCAATTTTGGTATACGTTTCATAAATAATTATTAAAAAACACTATCACTTACTTCACAGTTCACACTACTTTTATTCATTTGTTTTTTGAACTATATGTCAATAGGTTAGAGACAGATCCAAAATTTACAGTTTATGTGTTTTTATATAACTATTTTAAGTAATATACAATAATAAATAGATTCCTACGCCTCTGCGGGGAGTGTGGAGAAGGAGCTAGGTGGGTGTACAAGCCAAACTTTATTCCCTATATATAGTAGTAGTTGGTTTTATTATAAGCTTTCTTTTAATAATTTTGTATCCCAATTGAATTTAATTAATTAAGTAACCTAATATTGATCATTTGTGTAATAATGAATGAATGAATGAAAAAGGGGGAAAGTGAAGAGCACTAAGAAATAATGGAATTAGTTGATAGGTAGTTGAATGCAATAAAAGATTCATTATATCCAAATAAGAATAAAATAGTAGTTGATTTGATATATTGAAAATTTTGGTATGTCCAACTCTTGACAACTCAATAGGGTCATTATGAAGAAAAAAGATTAATGAGGTGGGCATCACACACTCCTTTTCAACTTTTTCCTACAATGTATATATAATATGATTTTGAGTTAATGGGTGTAGAATTTATTCCATATGATATTTTTTTTTGTAATATATACTTTTATTTCTTTTTAATCTGTTTTTTAAAAAATAATTTTTTAAATAAATAACTTAATTTTTTCATTTTATCTCTTAATAACAAGTTTTTATAGTCGTACAAATATTTTGATATGTTTAGGATTACAAGTCTTCCAGAATTAAAGCTCTAGTATCTTTCTTGAAATTTAAACTCAATTAAATTGAATCAGGAAAAATCAAACTTAGAAAGTAATACATTAATCTCATCACCAAAAGAAAAATACAAATTTGTGACAAGTTCATCATGACTTCGTAATGCATTTGTAACAATTTTGTGATAAAATTAATCAATGTAAATAAAATTTGTGAAAGACATAATAATCTCTCACAATTCTATTACAAATTTGTAATTATCACAAATTTATGACTAAATAAACATTTGTTATAAATTTTGACAGACTTATTAATTCATCACAAATCTTTCACTAGTATTCTTTTTTGAAAAAGTAAAGTTTATGACGAAAATAAGATCTCCATCTCAATTTTTTAAATAAGATAAAAAAAAATTTAAAAAATTTGCATGTGATGGCGGAAATTTTATCAAAAATTCAAATTTGTGACGAATTCTTCCATCACAATTCTTGTAAATATATGAAATAAACATGCGTGTAAATATGTACTATATATGTATGTTTTTTTATTTTTTATATAGTATATAGTTGGAATTAAAAACCTATACGTCACATTGTTGCCTTTAAATCTATATTTATCAATTGTCTCTATACATAGTTAGATAAATATGGAGATGATAATGAAATTTATTACTCTCTCCGATCTCATTTTATGTGCCATTTTTCGAATTTCGAGATTCAAACAAGTCTATTTTTTACCTTAAACATTTTGAATTATTAATTATTATGACTTATAGTACTTTTTACATAGCTTACAAATATATAAATTTCATGCACAAATTGTCAGTCAAACTTAAATTGTTTGACTCTCGAAAAATGAAAAATATCACATAAATTTAGACGAATGGAGTACGAACAAAACCATAAGAATATTTTTTTGGCACAATGAAATAAATTAAATTGAATGAACAATTAGTTGTTTGGTGGCTGCTAATAGCTCCCACTTTTTGTTTCTCTATGGCTGGACACGATTTTGCTACCTATAGTAAATACATGTTTCGTAAACGTCTTGTCTTTTTCCTTTTCTTATACTTTCCTTTTTATACATATCAAATGCTTCTTTAATAGATTTAGCACAACTTGTGCTTATCCATGCATCCATATTCAAAAATATTAAAGGTGAAGATTATTTTATTTTATGTATAATATATATAGTATCCGAGATGTTTGAGTCTAAAGTTTATTAAAAACAATTTATCTATTATTTTCATAATGTAGAAATAAGGTTATATATACATCATTTTTTTCAAATTTTATTTGTGGGATATACTAAGTGTGTTGTTGTTATTCACTACTAGAAATCAAGGAATTAACGATAGACAAAATTTTGTAGCTAAACAATTAAAATTTCATGTAAATCTTATTTATCAAATATAATTTCATTTTTCAAGATTTAAATCTACAACAATCAATACAAGTTACATCATTTTAGGGGCTAATTATGTGCCTTAACTTTAGTTTTTGAAATTATCACATTTACTATGTATATGTCGTACTCATATCGATACATGCAAGTCAAATTAGGTGTACTTTATTCTAAATATAACATATTCAAGCATGATTCACATGTATTTAGGATATATACACGGTCTCTCTCGCTCTCTTCTCTCCATCTCTCCATATATATACATGTATTTAGTACGATTCACATGTATCTAGAATGCACTAACTATCTCGCTCACCTCTCTCCCTATGTATTTGTATTTCAGAATATATATGTTATTAGAGCTACATGTATCTATTATCTTTGATACATGTATTTGACTTAAAATCTAAAGGGGTGGTGTATCTGACTTGAAATCTAATATGAAATTATTAATTAGTGAGACAATATGTAATTATTTCAAACTATAATCATAATCATAGTTAAGTCAACTAATTTAGAAAACTACTCTTCAAATTTGGTAAGAATTACAATATATTTCATACAAAATTTAATATTTATTAATATCATTAATTTCATATTATATTTTTATATTTAAATATTAAATTATACGATATTTAAGGTGAGAATCAACTAAACAATTTATGTACTAGTAAACTTTGCTCTTGAAATATTATATATACTATGTTGAGAAACAAAACAAAAAAGTTAAGAATCATCAGTGTGGAGAAAAATCATAAAATAAAAGACACGAAATAAAAATAAAAATTAAAAATGAAAGGTTTTTAGAATTAAACGTGAAATACCAAAATTATTCCAAGGAGAAAATGTGGCTATTGTGTTTGAAGGAAAAAAATATATGTTTTTTTTAGTAAATATTCTTTTATATTCTTTTTTTTGTGAAATAGAAGCTAACATTGTTTTAAATGCAAATATTTTTGAAGATTATTATTTATCACATTAAATATAAATGTTTCATCTTCTACAATTTTAATATTTAAATGTAAATTAAAAATATAAGATGAAATTAATGATATTAATAAATATCAGAATTTGTATGGAATATATTGTAATTCTTACCAAATTTGGAGAGTAGTTTTCTAAACTAGTTGACTTAACTATGGTTATGATATTTGTTAATATAATATAATCTTGATATTTAAACTTTTAATATGACACATGTCTCTAATCTAGATGTGCACTTGACGGAATGGAGGGAAAGGATAATGGAGGGAAGCCGAATCCATTTAATGGATTAGTAGTATTTAAGGTAAAATCATTTGTATAATTATATATTTTTTCTTAAATCTAACACTCTTTATTAAAGATGAATAAATATTTACTTTTCAATGCAATATTTGATAATACATTTCACGTTGTTTATGCTTCCTATTAGGGATTTTTTAGACGTCAACAATTACACCTCTTCATTCTATAAACAACAAAAATATGGTTGGTATTAAATTAAGTATATAACTAAAAAAAAATGTAAATCACATAAGAGAAGCTTCTAATATAATAACAAAGGTAATTCAATATACTTTGAATTACAAGTTTGAATTTTCAGTGTAATATTTTAGTATATTATTTTTTTTAATTATTTGTTAGACTTTTTGACTCCACTAGTTCAAATAGTTGTAATTTGATTTTCCACATATATAGCTTCTTCAATGTAAAAGGATGTTCTTTCCTTTTATTTGTTTACCATGATTTGGGGAGGGGACAGACATAACTATTTTAAAATAGACAATTCACATCAATATATTTTATTTAGAAAAATTACCTGAAGATCGAAATTAATAAAATCAACTGAGTGTTAGAATAAGTTGAACATCTCTACTTTGAGTACACCAAAATTTTACTGGTCCAATTGCATAGAAATTCATTTTTTTAAAACTTATATAGCGGAACAGAGAAAACTAGAGTGTACATGTGTTTTATTTCTATTTTGTACGAGTAAAAAAATCTTATCGATAAATCTGTAACTAAATGAAGTATCGACAGTAGGGGTGACAAAATGGTTAAAAATTTTGGTATCCATTCAATCCAACTATATTTTAAATGAGTTGGATATTCAATCATTTCAAAATTTCATTAAACATGGATCAACACACATTATCCATCATAAAATACGAATAATCCAGAAGTATCCACCAACTACACTCCCCTTCAAGTATGCAAGTGTATAGGAACTTCTAAAAAGTGCACTTATTAAGGGTGTGTTTGGTATGGAGAAAAAATATTTTTTGAAATATATATATAAATCAAGGAAAATATTTTTTTCAAAACTTTCGTTCAACCTCATGACCACCTCAAAACAAGTTCTTATCCAAGAGCTCTATGAGATGAGGTATCCTTCATAGCTAGATTCAAACTTTTGATCCCAACTCGAGATCCAAATACAAACCTGATATGAAAAACAAGATTGGACTTCAAATTATGACCCCGATCCAAAATCAAGACCCGAATCCTGGCATAAGACTTAATTCTCGAGTCCTGACTTAAAATCTACTCCTAACCTTGACTCGACTCCTGACCTCATCCCCCGACTCCGATTTCTAACCCCAACTTAGAACCCATCCCAAAATTTTGACCCAAGGCCCAACTCCCGACTCCCAACCTTGACCCCGACCCAGACTTAGAACCCAACCCTCAACCTCGATCCCGACCTTGGTCAGTGACATACAGTGACCCCAATCAATAATCGAAATCTAATCTCAACCTAGGACCTGATCTTGACCTTAACTTCACCCCAACTATCTATCCCAACCTAAGAGTCTACTTGAGACTCGAATTCTGATCTTAACCTAAGATTCTAACTCGAGATTTAACTCCTTATACTAATTTGGGACTTGGGTCCCAATGCGAAACCTGACTCTCAACCCTAAACCAATCCCCGTCTCTCGATTCATGTATACACCATTTAATAGTTAGTTAAGAAATAAGTTAGTCATATATAGCTAATACATATACAAATTATGAGGAAATTAATATATTAATTTAAAAGAGATAAAAAAAAAACTAATATTCACATAATTAATATCTAATAACTAAAACTTGTATTAGTAATACCAGCTTAATAATTCTAAATAGCTACCAAACAACGACCCTAAATAATTGAAAATATAAACATTAAAAAGTTAATGGATATGAATGCTTTTAAGTACAAGTAATTAAGGAAAATGGTACATTGGTGAGATCCAGCTGTTAGGTGTGACATAACATGACTTCATCCTTACGAAGCACGAAACTCTTTTTACCATTTTTGTATTTCATTCACATTAACCAAACTTTCTTTACATTTCTGGTCCAAAAGTTTCCCAATTAAAGCATCTTAAGTCCTTCCACCGTCCACTAATTTCTACCCACGCTTTTATTACTTCTTTCGTCTTAATTTATATTGTAGTATTTGATCGGACATCAAGTTTGAGACGAACGAAAGACTTGAAAATTATATGGTTTTGATATAAAGTTATAATCTTTTGTATGGTTATATATTATTCCATGAAGGAGTCGTTTAGTACGCGGATTAAATTATTTTGGAATTATAATTTTTAAACTAATTCATCCCACTTGACATATGAGATAAGGTATGATATCTCATGATTAATTCTGAGATAAAAATTTATACCGTCAAGCGTCAATTAAATGTAAAATTAAATTTTATCACTCGTTTAATCATGAAATATCTCACCTTATTCAGCGTATCAAAACATCTTAAGAGTAAAATAAGAAGTTTAATACTCTTTTTAGTATTTATGTGTGGCCTAATTTTTAGTTTCATTCACATAAAAAAACATCCTTACCTTTTTGGTCCAAAAGTTACCTAATTAAAGCTTTTTGTGTCCTTCTACCGTCCACTTTTTTCTCACCACAATTTCTACTCTTTTAAATCTTTTTATTTTTTTCACTTTTACTCTCTGTAATCTGAATATGAAAAAAGGGTACACTCTCCCTTCCATCTCATTTCCCTATATATTTATCTATTTACAAAAATAATATATTTTATATAATTTAATCTAAACTTTGTATTTTACTTTGATAAGTGTTTATTTATAGTTACAGATATCTCATGATAGGTTTACGCTTGATTTCAATTTTATTTTTTTTCAATTTTAAACTCAATTAAATTATACCGTACAAATTAAATTGATGTATATACCTTCATTAAAACAAATGAAAAATGTGGATATTGTTATATCATTTGAAGAAAAGTAGAAAGAAAATTAAAAAAAACAATTAAATATTACTCCTCTGTTTCCCGAAAATAATTATAATATTCGGAAAAAAAAGAAAAAATATCCAAACTTTAGTATGAATTCCAAAATCTATAAATTTAGATGCTTGAAATATACATAAAACATGATTTATTATTAACACTAGGACATATTAATAATTAATAAATGCCTAGAAGACAAATGTCACAAACAACTAATCTCAATTTAGACGTGAAATCCTTATTGTTAAAATTTTGTGTCTCATTTCTCTCGTTATTAGAAAAAAAGTTTCATTTTTTCCCGTAACCGTAATAGAAAAGATAATTTTAAATCATAATTAGAAGTTGGAAGAAAAATTTTTTGAACACTTGAAGTCCACAACAAATACTACATAGTATGCTAATGACAAAAAATGAATGAACCACCAAAAATTCTGTATCCAAAGATAAAATTAAGTAATATCAAATATTACAAAGTGAGTTTGAACATTTTCCTTTGATTATTTAATTTGACAAAAACATCTAAGTATAGATTAAAAATTGATAAAGAGGGACTTGCGTGAATGGAAAATACTTTCTACTCGCAATTCTAAGGTTGTGACTTGTGAGTCATTAAGAGTGCAAAAATATTGAAAGCTTTTAAGGAGGAGTAAAAAAAAAAAAGTGACAAGTCGTGTACTAATTTGAGCAAAAAAAAAAAAGTATAATTAAAAATCCGAACCTAAAAAATACCCTTGTCTTCAAGCAAACTTTAGAGTCGAGAATGTCATAATTATATCGTGAACCTAGATTAATCGAAGCTAGGATTAGAAGGTTCTAAATTTTAAAACAAAAGAGAAAAATGAGAAACTTTTGTTGATAGTAGGGTTTGAACCCACAACACTAGTGTTCCTTACTATTGAGGTGTGAATCAATTTTGTTAAAGGGTTCATAATATAATATATACTTTATAATTTTCTAATACAAATACATAGTCTATGAAAAAGTCAGTGAGATCCCCACCTAGTTCCGCCTGTGGTCGAAGCATGTCGAAGCCTACATAAAGACTCTATTAGAGAGTGCTTCCCCTTAATCATAACATGAATTCAGATTAATCGAAGCTTCAATACAAATACTGAACATCGAGTCAGAAATCATAAAAAAAAAAAAAAAAAAAAGAGAAACGTCAAAGGAAAATGAGATTGAGTCTATTTTACGCAAAATGAGTCGTCCATATTCTATTCTCCTTATCTTTCTAAATTCTAAAATTCTAAAAAATCCCCTTTTCTTCAACATCCCCTTCCCCCCCTTATATTACTATAAAATAAATCCACACTTTCCCTTAAAACATACCACACTTTTCCTCTTCTTCTTCTTCTTCTTCAAATGACAAAATATTAACAACTTAAATCTTCTTCATTTTTCTTCAAAAAAATTATAATTTGTGTTATGGAGAAGGTTAATTTTGTGAAAAATGGTGTATTAAGATTACCACCAGGATTTCGATTTCGTCCTACTGATGAAGAACTTGTGGTACAATACTTGAAACGTAAAGTCTTCTCTTTCCCTTTGCCAGCATCAATTATCCCTGAAGTTGAAGTTTACAAATCTGATCCTTGGGATTTGCCAGGTTGGTTCATAGTTTTCGTGCTACGATAGAATGTCTACATCACACTTTTCTCAGACTCTCTTCTTTTATTCGGACAACTCTATTTTAACACGAAATGTTTCGTACAATATAACTTACAGTATGAATTCGAATCGTAAAATCAAACTTTTAGGCTATTTTTTTTAAAAAAATTATTTGTATTCAAAGTCTGTCAATTAGTTTTGAATAAAATATTCCCTACTAAGGGATTGAAACTTTTCTTTTTTGGGTAATTATTGAAGTTATGATTTTGAGAAAAAGTGGTTAATGGACGGGTTGGATTAAATTTGGACAAGGGATTTAAGACTCAACAGGGTAGACAGAGGAGTTGGGTGCTCTGTTTTATATTAGTGGAACTTAGGTGTGAGTATAAATATCAAAAAATTAGATCGAATCGAACTAATTTAATTTTTTTTTTTGGACTTGAATTTAGGTGATATGGAGCAAGAAAAGTATTTTTTTAGCACTAAGGAAGTGAAGTATCCAAATGGAAACAGGTCAAATAGAGCAACAAATTCAGGATATTGGAAGGCAACTGGAATTGACAAGCAAATCGTATTAAGGTACGGTATAAAGTTCAATCAATCTCCTCGAATAATATTAAAGGACTTGGGGCTTTGATTTAACCACAATTAATCAGTTTATTATTCTGGTTCGATATAGTCTTAACGAGTGATCTAACTCGTGCAGGGGCCAACAAGTAGGATTGAAGAAAACACTTGTCTTCTATAGAGGAAAATCTCCACATGGTTGTAGGACCAATTGGATTATGCACGAATATCGACTTTCCAATCTCGAATCTAACCATCACCCAATCCAGGTAGAACTTATATTAAATTTGATTTTTTTTATTTTAGCATCGAAAGAATTTACTATTTAGACGTATGAGGTAAGAAATTCTTAAGTACAAAAAGCGAGTTGAACCACCAATTCTAACTCCTATAGTTTTTCTCTTCAAATCTTGAAATTGGTCCTTTTTTTTTTATAAGTGAAATAAAAGTATAATTTATATGTTTTAAAGGAATAAACCTATAAATGTAATTTTACGAAGAAAAGGTGGTATCAAATGATTATATTGGACAATTTTGTTTTTGGTCATAAATGTCTAAAATTATTTGTATGTATATGTTAAATGATTTTTTTTAGCTTAATTCTGTCAGACCCATAATTCCCCTAGTTTTGAATGTCTTGTTTTTTTTCTTCTTAATTTAATCAATTATTGTCACATAAATTATATGAGACGATAATGATGTAAATCTGGTGTTACAGGGAAATTGGGTTATCTGTAGAATTTTCTTGAAAAAAAGAGGCAATACTAAAAATAAGGAGGAAAATATGACAACACATGATGAGGTTAGAAACAGAGAAGTTGGTAAAGACTCGCCCCTTGTTTCAGTCAAAATGAGTCCTCGATATTCTGAGACATTGGCTTCCGCCAACAGTGAACTGAAGAAGAAGACATCGATGATATTTTACGATTTCATGGGGAGGGATAATTCGAATGGAGTTGCAGCTTCATCATCAAGTAGTGGAATCACTGATTTGACTACTACTAATGAAGAATCTGATGATCATGAAGAAAGTACTAGCAGTTTTAATAGTTTTACTACTTTTAGAAGAAAAAATTAATTAATTTATCGTCTTTGAATCGATATCAATCGTCTTTTTTTTAACCTTTCAAGTTGCTAATTCAAATTTCTAGTAGTATTCCATCGGTATAAGCAGCAGCTCAATTTCGATTTTCTTCATCTTATTATTGTACTAGAGTAAAGACACTCACAAAATGACAACAATTAAAAATGGAAACTTTTGTAAAAAGTAAAAAAGACTTTATTACTCGCGGACCCCTCCCTCTCCCCCCCCCTGTCACGGAAAAAAACTAAACCAACACAAAAGGTTTAGGTTTACAAACACCGAGTTTTTTTCTGAGAAAAATATGATAAGATGAATGAGATTCGAAATGTAAATATTTCTACTAAACGTATTTGGCCCATTACTTCCTTGATGGAAATAACACACAACAATCTAAATTAGTTAATCAAATACGTATTGGATACCAAATTGTATTAAAAGAAAAGAAAATGATTTATTTGAAGAACCATATGAATAAGGATATAATATAAAGGTAAAGAAACATTTTCAGTCCCGGTAAAATGATATAATTCTAGTTTTTGTTTTTATGTTACTTGATTAAGCAATCAAATCTGAACTGAACCCTGTCGCTCTTCTTTCTTTCCTCGTGAGCAGGAAGCACACCAGCAGTGTGCG